>NW_005054542.1:539471-548490 GCF_000277835.1 Geospiza fortis | reverse complement strand
TCGTGAGATCTTTTGCTTTTTTGTTGTTTTGGGAGATTTTTTATTTTCGTTTCTTTGTGTGCTTGGTCTTGATTTTTAACAAGACTGAAGGATGCAATCCATGAATCCAAAAATTCATGTGGATTCATGTGGATTTTTACTAGATAATAATTGTCATCAATGAAGCTATGCAATAAGGTAAAGAACTCAGTCAAGGGCAGGGATCTACAGTATAAGCATTGCACAACTAAATAAAAAAGGAGATTAATCTACTTTTTTTGGCTACATAACAGTGTGGTCAATGATCTTGAAGGAAATGTAATTTGATATTAACAGAGAATCACAGAATTTCACTTCAGTGTCTCACTTCTGTAATTGAGAACAAACAACTGAAATTCAATTAGGAAATACAGAGGAAAAAAAGAATGAATGAATAAATTATTCCATAGACTTAATACTGCCACTTAATAGCGTGCTTGGGAAAAAAAAACCATGTATTTTTTTAATAAAAAGAAAAAAAAAGTGATGAATAACTATACTAAACTAATTACATTTTAATATAGAACTATAGAATTATTAATGTTTGAAAATACTCTCAGATCAGGATGTCCAACTGTTAATTCAGCACCACCATATTCACCACTACACTATTCCATCCACATGACTTTAGAACACTTGTGCACAAATGTACCTCAACTACAGAATTTAGAATACTTTTTAAAAATAGTCCTCAAATTCTTCCAGAGAAGAAAAAAATTAAATGCAAATAAAAAGGTAGTGAAAATGGAATGCAAACAGAAAGGTAAAAAAATTAATTTATTAGTTTTGTCATCTTCCAAACATAGAGAAGAAGCCCTCCTGCATGACTTGCTACAGAAAATAAATCTTACTTGGCCGAGGAACAAAGTCACAAAATACTTATAATATAGCTGTTGCTATAATTATGAGCTGAAATATCTGTTATGAATGTTTGATTTGCTTTTTTTAATATATATTTTTTTTATTATTCTTACAATATGAAATATGAAATCAGCCTGGGGAATGAAAAAAACAATAGCAGCCATGGTCGCCCTTGGCTGCATGTGCAGCATTGCAGCAGAGCTCACTGCCAGCGTGGTTTGTCAATTTACTGGATTGTGCAAAAAAAAGGGGCCATCTATATGACAATAGAATGAGCACAACACAATAAATTTGTAATTATTAATTCTATCATTGGATACTGTTAATGCTTTTTTTTTTTCCATGCAAGAAAACCACCTATATATATTCTTAGTTCTAAATAGCAAAATTAGTCTGAACATCTTGATTGATTACTTGGCTATGAAACTTCTTTAAGTATGATGTAGTTTTTGCAGTTTATAACAGCAAAATCACATTCTTTCTTAAATCTGGATGGCAGAAAATAAGTCGCCGTCTTTAACCATTCTTACAACTGTATTTGAACAGTAATAATCCTTTTCATGCCTCATGCATCCTCATTTTCCTTCAAAATGATACCTTTTTCTGGGTAAAACCACAAGTAAACATGCTTATTCAATGTCAGCCTGACAGTTGGCTTACACTGGGGAATATTGGTTTTCAAAGTTATTGAAATCTACACATTTCCTTCTACCTCTGGATATACAAAACATATGGACCAAAACAAAATTTTGAAGACCAATATATTTCATACCACACTCTGACAGGAGAATTACTGAGACATAGTGGATTTTTTTGTTCCAAGTGACTTTCAGAAATATAAAACATAAGTCTTTTGTAGGGTTATCTAGCATATAGTGGATTACAGAGACCTTTTGAAATGCCTCAGTTTAGAAAAATAAACGTTTTGAATCCTTGATGATATTCAAACATACATGTATGCATATTCTAATTTTATTTTCAGTGTCTCCGGACTGAAAAAGACAACTGATTATTTTCTTAAATTAGAAGAATAATCATGAAGCATTGCTACAGATTGCATTGCCTGGTCTGTAAGACACTTTCATTTGATCTTAGTTTTAAATCTGTCTGTGTTCATGCTGACTTTCGTAGTTTCGCTCATATTTATTTTTCTGCACCATGCAGTTGCCTCTTCCAAACATAAGAATATTGTACAACAAAAACTTCTGAGTCCAACCAAAACAGAGTCAACCAGAGTAAAAACAAAATTCTTAAAATGACAGATGTAATTTAAGAACTTCAAAATACCTTCTCATAATTGAGAACAATGTATTTTGCAATTTACTTGTTTATACACAGAAATGTTGATTTAAAAATTAATCCATTTTAATAACATCTGTATTTTTGTTACTTCACATATCAGTTTCATCTTATGTGAGTAAAAAAATTAGTCAATTTAGAAAGTAATCAAAAGAAAGAAGTAAAAAGTATAATTTAGAGGCAGGAAATATCCATGCCAGTTACGGGATGTTTTCTCCTTTGGAACCAATTCGTTTTTATATTGGGAAAAAGGTCAGAAATTACATTACTCCTATAGAAATTGTATTTCCCATGAAATACATCAATACTGAAAGAAAAAACAGATCAAAATCAGAGTTCATACTGAGTCATATGAAACTCGGAACATTACAGCATTGCTGTTAATCTAAAAATGTGTTTAAACAATAGTATACATCTAAGTTCAGAGCAGAAATGAAAATGCCTACTATAGTCAGAGCAACAGTTTGGATAACACAAAAGGGTATTATCACATCACTGATATTAATACTTTGTTGGTATATGGTTATGTGTATTAGACTTGAAAGAAACAGCACAGATAAACTTATAAACCAGTAAAATTTATGTAGGTGAGAAGATTTCAGGACAGAATTGTGATAGCTACTGAGTAACGCTGAAAGTCAGCTACACACTTATGCATCAGATGTGGAATTAAGGAGAAATCTGTGTAACACATTCAAGGACAGTTAAAATCCTTTTAATATGAGGGAGAGTATATTACTTACAAAGAAAATGTGATTTGTTAAAGATCAAGTAATTTTGGTTATAGAAGCTGATATGTTTATTTGTTGATCATGCTCTTTTTTTATCTGAAATTAAACATGAATGGGGAACCACCAGCTTCTTAGATAAACAATATTTTTTTTTAATTCAGATACTCATGAATCTCATAGTACAATACTTAGTCCAATTAGGCCCCCCAAATACATTTAACTTAAATTGAGCAGCTACACCAGCTGCAACCAACAAATGAACAAGCAAACAAAATTAGCTGTAATTAAAGGGGTGCTTATTTCAAAAGTGTTTGTTTTCAGAAATTAAGGATTTAATTAAAATTAATTTTAACTAATTTAAGTAGTCAAACCAATGTATGACTTAGCTGGATGGGAATATAGGGGAGATTAAAACTCTGGCTGGAAAACATGATACAAACAGAAGAAAAGATGTATATGGACTGATTCAGCTGATGGTGTTTGCAGGGGCGCCAGGATGAGGGAAGAGATGAGAATGCTGACTCCACGTTTCAGAAGGCTTGATTTATTATTTTATGATATATGTTATAGCAAAACTATACTAAAAGAATAGAAGAAAGGATTTCATCAGAAGGCTGGCTAAGAATAGAAAAAGAATGATCACAAAGGCTTGTGACTGACCAGACAGTCCGGACAGCTGGACTATGATTGGCCATTAATTACAAACAACCACATGAGACCAATCACAGATCTACCTGCTGCATTCCACAGCAGCAGATAATCACTGTTTACATTTTGTTCCTGTGGCCTCTCAGCTTCTCAGGAGGAAAAATCCTAAAAAAGGGTATTTTCAGAAAATACCATAGCTACATTCAGCTATCAAAATTATCTTGGAGAAGGTGTTGAGACCAAACAAAGCCTCCTTATGTAAGAGAAACAAAAGGACTAGTCATGAAGGACAGAAATATAAAATTAAGTTTTGGGTCAAACAGAGAATTACTCAATGTAAAACTAACTGCAGCAGTGGCAATATTTTAGCTGATCTTCTTCAATTACTAGAAGAATGAAGAACAAGGGGAAAAAAATAAAAAGGCTTTTCATAAATAAGGCTATCCAAAGCCTAATTTAATAAATGTATATTTTGTTTCTTTTTCAATAAAGAGATTAATTTTGAATACTAAAACAAAGTCAATAAGACAATGCTTCTAGGGAGAAATAATAAGTATTTCAACAAGGCAAGGCAGGCTGCAAGACTCCAGTGAATCCAAAAGGCTAGACATAACTCTATATCATAATTCTTCACGAATCAGCAGATCAATTCACAGATTCATAAGTAAAAAATTGCAATAAGTTGCTTATGTGGAAGGTAGGGGTGGAGGAATTGCTGGCAAATATGAAACTGGCTACACAGTTTATTGATCCATGAAGAAGAAAGAAAGAATCAGACACTGCATTATTCTCTCTTAATAGATCTTCCAAGACCATATAAAATAAAAGATAATGTTGGTAAAGGAACAAATGGATACGACATGGGTATTAATAAAATTAGTCTGGGTATTAGATGAAAGTTTGTTTTCATCAGAGCAGTGTAGTTGAAGAATGAACTTCCCACTGGAATAAGGAAGTAGAAATAGTATCTTATTTTTAGACAGAGCTTGATTTCTTTATGGATAATATTGCATACTGTGATTGCTTGAGATGAGAAAGGAACATAATATCACTCCAGTGTAATGCCCTAAATATCTGAATGTGCTTGCGTGTGGTGAAAAAGACCTTTCTTCTTAATACAGTGTAATTCCCAGCCACAGTACAAAATGATCAGCAGAAACATTGTTACATTATTCCTTAAGCTTAGCAGGAGAAGAACTGACAAAGTGAAAACTCAGACATCTTATGAACCGATTAAACACAGAAGAGCAAGGGAAAATAGGTTTCTATGAATAAAATGGATTGGAGCCAGAAAAGTTTAAAATATACCCAAAAAATGGGACTAAAAACAAAGGAGGTTAGATGTTGGTGCCAAAAATTTTATGTGTTTTATTAATAGTAAAAGAGGGTGGGAAGAAAGTGGTGGAAGTGGCAGAAGTGGCAGAGGGAAGTGGTGGAAGGATGGGAGGAAGGGAGGGAGGGAGAAAGGGAGAGAGGGAGAGAGGGAGAGAGAGAGAGAAAAAGAAAGAAAGAAAGAAAGAAAGAAAGAAAGAAAGAAAGAAAGAAAGAAAGAAAGAAAGAAAGAAAGAAAGAAAGAAAGAAAGAAAGAAAGAAAGAAAGAAAGAAAGAAAGAAAGAAAGAAAGAAAGAAAGAAAGAAAGAAAGAAAGAAAGAAAGAAAGAAAGAAAGAAAGAAAGAAAGAAAGAAAGAAAGAAAGAAAGAAAGAAAGAAAGAAAGAAAGAAAGAAAGAAAGAAAGAAAGAAAGAAAGAAAGAAAGAAAGAAAGAAAGAAAGAAAGAAAGAAAGAAAGAAAGAAAGAAAGAAAGAAAGAAAGAAAGAAAGAAAGAAAGAAAGAAAGAAAGAAAGAAAGAAAGAAAGAAAGAAAGAAAGAAAGAAAGAAAGAAAGAAAGAAAGAAAGAAAGAAAGAAAGAAAGAAAGAAAGAAAGAAAGAAAGAAAGAAAGAAAGAAAGAAAGAAAGAAAGAAAGAAAGAAAGAAAGAAAGAAAGAAAGAAAGAAAGAAAGAAAGAAAGAAAGAAAGAAAGAAAGAAAGAAAGAAAGAAAGAAAGAAAGAAAGAAAGAAAGAAAGAAAGAAAGAAAGAAAGAAAGAAAGAAAGAAAGAAAGAAAGAAAGAAAGAAAGAAAGAAAGAAAGAAAGAAAGAAAGAAAGAAAGAAAGAAAGAAAGAAAGAAAGAAAGAAAGAAAGAAAGAAAGAAAGAAAGAAAGAAAGAAAGAAAGAAAGAAAGAAAGAAAGAAAGAAAGAAAGAAAGAAAGAAAGAAAGAAAGAAAGAAAGAAAGAAAGAAAGAAAGAAAGAAAGAAAGAAAGAAAGAAAGAAAGAAAGAAAGAAAGAAAGAAAGAAAGAAAGAAAGAAAGAAAGAAAGAAAGAAAGAAAGAAAGAAAGAAAGAAAGAAAGAAAGAAAGAAAGAAAGAAAGAAAGAAAGAAAGAAAGAAAGAAAGAAAGAAAGAAAGAAAGAAAGAAAGAAAGAAAGAAAGAAAGAAAGAAAGAAAGAAAGAAAGAAAGAAAGAAAGAATTTTATTTTTGTTTTTTTTTTTTTTTTTTAACTATTTGCACATTATCTCAGTGCAGTAGCTGGTGCAGGTATGGAGAAATGTAGTCTTTTACAACTCCAAGTCCAAACATAAATGTCTTGGCTTGAAAGACAGGAGCCTGCCAAGGAAGGTGGGAACCTCCCTTGGAATGGAGAATAGTACACCCTCTTGCTCTGAATTAATACAGCTTTGAAAGTAACAGTTCTTTACTAGTATGCTTGTGTATAACAAGGCAATCAAACAACAACAGTGACAGCAACAACAAACAAAATAAAGAATAAACCAGAAAACCCAATAAAGTCTCTTCTTGCTGTTTAAGCACTTTCCCCTTTGGTGCAGTTCCGCTCACAGCCGGCAGGGGCGCTGGTGGCTCCCGGTGGCAGCGCAGGTGCGGTGATTCCCCCGGGGCTGCAGGGGGCGCTGTGGCGCCAGCCCAGGGAGCTCGCGGTAATGGCGGCTTGGCCCAGATGGGAAGGGATGGAAGAGAGGCTTTGCTTCACAAACCACCTGGGGCGGTCGGTCCCAGTGCCCCAGCAGGACTGCAAGAGGCACCAAGCTGGAACGGCAGAAATGAACAAAAATCCCAGGCTGTTGGACGAGATGTATCAGAAGCTCCACTGCAGTAGCTGGAAACAGCAGGGCAGGGGATGCGGGGCCAGCAGCAGAAGAAAGGCAGCTCCCAGGGTTATGGCAGTGGCAGAGAATTCCTTTCCCCAAGCCACAGGTGCAACCATCCTCCTCCGAAGCCCAGAGAGAGAGCCAGCAGCTGCCCCCAGCTCCATCCTTTCAAGAGTCGCGGTGGGGGTCAGTTCAACACTGTCCTTACAGCACTGTGGATCTGTTGCTGGGTGTAAGCTTCTCCCAGTTGTAAAGGGGCCTGTGCTTCTTGGGCTCCTCTGCCTATCAGAAGATGGGCAATTCACTGCCACTCACCCAAGCCTTTTTCACCACACACGCAAAAATCTCTCTTCCCTTGACCCTTTGGTGTGAGGGCCTGTGCGAGTCTGGCAGCTGATAGCCCTGAGGGTGTGGTCTCCACCCCAAAGGTGCTCAGCTTGACCTCTTTGTGGCCAGACCTGATCTTGCTTCAGATTATCTCCATCAGCAAGCAGTTCAGGGCCTCAGTCAGAGGGCTTATTCAGGGTGTGGCGGTCTTCTCTGCAGCCTTTATAATACAGTTTCCTAAAAAAGGCAAAAGTCCTTCATGACAATGTTTAAGCCATAAATTATAACATTTCTGTCTCCAACATTATGCCCTTGTATTATCATATGTGAATGCTGACACCAGCAACCATAGGAAATGTGGTAAGGCATAGCTACAGCAAACATGCTGCTGTATTCCCTGGTTTTGTCTCAGTCTTATCTGGCATCTCTTTGATTAGAAAATTAGATTATTTTTCCAAACATCTCTGTATTTTCCCTGAATAAGATAGATGATGCTTACAAGTATATTTAGAGTGAACAAAATACTCTAAGGGCAGCAACTGAAAGAATTTTACTGAGTTAAAGGCTGCTGAAAAATATAATACAATATAAAGGTCTAATGTGAGCGGCCTTGAGTACTTAGGAAATAAAATTATATATTTGGCAAAAAAAAGTAGTGAAAAAGGATGAAAGTATGACTTTTATATCATGGTTTTGGGTGTCATAAAATCCTTAACACTGTACATATCTTTTTCCCTTTTTCCCTAAATGTAATATGCTCTAGGTAAAAAACAAACAAACAAACAAAAAAACAAAACAAAACAAACAAAAACAAAAACAAAAAAAATCTGGTTTTGGCTAAGCAAGGTTAACATGTTTCTCTGGTTTTGTACCAAAATAACACCCGTGAAAAACGCCTATCACTTTTTTAAAAAATGTTAAAATTTAATAGTAATAAAATAGTTACAAAAATAGTAGTAAAAAAATAGAGCAATAAGATTTTGGACAATCAGAGTTAGGACAATACAGGACAATAAAAAGCAAAGAATTATGGACATCTGGGTGTCTGGCTGTGCCGCAGAAACACACCTTACTAACAAAGGATTAACCCTTAAAACCAATAGTCAGTTGCATATTCATATATCTCATTCATGGTGCAAACATTCCTTTCAAACTAGGGATTTTTCTGTTTATTGTCAAAATTTCCCCCCATCTTGTAAATCAATTGCCTCGGTCCCCATGAAGTCCAGCTTTTCCTGATAAGGAGGTAATAATTCTTCTCTTGAATCTTGATGTTTTGATGCTGTTATCTCTATGTGAAGAATTTCCTGATTGTCTTTTCCATTCCTTGCTCTTGTTAAAAAGAGTATCTTACATCACATAGTTTCCTGATTGTCTTTTCCATTCCTTGCTCTTGTTAAAAAGAGTATCTTACATCACATAGTTTCTATTTTAATATTATGCTATAGCCTAAAAATTATATTTACCACACTAAGAGTAATCTCTTCCCTTAAAAGAGATTAATACAGCATAACTTTCTAACACACACATATATATATTACTATATATATAACACATACAATATTCATTTTAATATTTGCGAAGAGCCAATCATATATGTTGAAGATTGCATGCAAGATGTTTTCCATTACCATCTGTATGGCTGATTACCTTGTCAAGTGGGCAGTTTGCCTTATCTCTCTCTTTGAATGACCACATTCACACCTTCCTCGGGAGGGGACCTCCGCTGATAACAGACTATTGAATATCGGTGCATGACTGATAAGAACTGTAACATCCCATTGTGAGATGCTCCGCCCAGAGGGAGGAGCCAAGCACTGCTACCCCATATACTCTGAGATTCTGAAATTGCAGTTCAGTTTTGTTCTCCACGAGATTCCCCAGAGGAACAGCAGCTGCCTTTTCCTCCTGGATCTTCAGAGGAAGACTACATCCTTCTCTACAGACCCCCCTTGCTCCAACAGAACCACACCTGATACTTCAGAGGACTGCA
>NW_005054542.1:504437-536850 GCF_000277835.1 Geospiza fortis | reverse complement strand
AGGTGGAAAAAGGCCAACTGGCAGCGTAGGGGGAAACCGATCTGGGCTGCTGATGAATGGAAAGACATTGCCGCTCGGTTAGAGAAGCTACCTGTGAAAGTCCGTCATGTTGATGCCCATGTCCCCAAGAGTCGGGCTAATGAGGAACACCGAAACAATGAGCAGGTAGATCTGGCAGCAAAAATAGAGGTGTCAAAGATAGACTTAGATTGGCAACATAGGGGGGAGTTGTTCTTAGCTCGATGGGCCCATGATGCCTCAGGTCATCAGGGTAGAGATGCCACCTATAAGTGGGCACGAGACCGAGGGGTGGATCTAACCATGGACAGTATTTCACAGGTTATCCATGACTGTGAGACGTGTGCTGCCATCAAGCAGGCCAAGCGAGTGAAGCCCCTCTGGTATGGTGGGCGGTGGTCCAAGTACAAGTATGGGGAGGCCTGGCAGATTGACTACATCACACTGCCCCAGACACGCCAGGGCAAGCGCTACGTGCTGACCATGGTGGAAGCCACCACTGGATGGTTGGAGACCCACCCTGTGCCTCATGCCACTGCCAGGAACACCATCCTTGGCCTGGAAAAGCAAATCCTGTGGAGACATGGCACCCCTGAGAGAATTGAGTCAGATAATGGGACTCATTTCAGGAATGGCCTTATCAACACCTGGGCCAGGGAACATGGCATTGAATGGATATATCATATCCCCTATCATGCACCAGCTGCCGGGAAAGTTGAACGGTGCAATGGACTACTTAAAACTACCCTGAAAGCACTCGGGGGGGGGACTTTTAGAAATTGGGAAATGAACCTAGCAAAAGCCACCTGGATGGTCAACACCAGAGGGTCCATAAATCGAGCTGGTCCTGCCCAGTCTGAACCACTGCACACAGTGGATGGAGATAAAGTCCCTGTTGTACACATGAAAGGTATTTTAGGAAAGACTGTTTGGATTACTCCCACCTCAGGCAAAGATAAACCCATCCGTGGAATTGTTTTTGCTCAAGGACCTGGTTGCACTTGGTGGGTAATGCAGAAAGATGGAGAAAGCCGTTGTGTGCCACAGGGAAACCTAGTTTTAAGTGAGGACTGTGTGTAAGGTTTGGGTTTTGGTTTTTGTTTGTGATACAGATGGAAATAGGAAAAGGGGTGGATAATGTTGAAGATTGCATGCAAGATGTTTTCCATTACCATCTGTATGGCTGATTACCTTGTCAAGTGAGCAGTTTGCCTTATCTCTCTCTTTGAATGACCACATTCACACCTTCCTCGGGAGGGGACCTCCGCTGATAACAGACTATTGAATATCGGTGCATGACTGATAAGAACTATAACATCCCATTGTGAGATGCTCCGCCCAGAGGGAGGAGCCAAGCACTGCTACCCCATATACTCTGAGATTCTGAAATTGCAGTTCAGTTTTGTTCTCCACGAGATTCCCCAGAGGAACAGCAGCTGCCTTTTCCTCCTGGATCTTCAGAGGAAGACTACATCCTTCTCTACAGAACCCCCTTGCTCCAACAGAACCACACCTGATACTTCAGAGGACTGCAGCCACATTTTCAATCGGACTGCCACCAACACCCGGACCCACAGGGTGTCAGGTTGGGTTCTGACTCTGTCAGTGTTGTTCCAGTGGACTGTATTGTTTATTTTATCCTTTTTATTTCTTCCCTATTAAAGAACTGTTATTGCCTGCTCCCATATCTTTGCCTGAGAGCCCCTTAATTTAAAATTGTAGCAATTCGGAGGGGTGGGGAGGGTTTACATTCTCAATTTCAGGGGAGGCTCCTGCCTTCCTTAGCAGACTCCTGTCTTTCCAAACCAAGACAATATAATAAGCATTTTTCACACACCTAAGTAGGAACAATACCTGGAAGAGCTTGGACTTTTCTGGTTCTTTCTAAGCTCTTTCTGCTGTGCTTCTTACTCTGATTTTTTTTTTAATCTTCTTTTATTATTCATTTCACCACACTCGGCTGTCTTAATAGCAAATTACATGGAAGGTGCTGTAAAGAAATACTGCAAATATGTACCTGGACATAGGGTTTTATACTTTGCTTTATTCAAAACTGAGACAATAATTATTTGATGTCTGTGTCTCTTTGTGCACTACTTATGAACCCAGAAGTGTTACACTTAAGCTGTCATATAGTCCTCCATAATAACTGTTGAGGAAGAACCTGCAGTGAGAGGAAAATTCAGGATAGTGAGCTTTCAGTTGTTTATGGAACTAGTGGATGGAATCCTGAGGAACCTGCCTTTGAGCAAGATGAATGCTTCTCCCAATTAAGTACCATTGCCAAACTTATTACACCTTCAAAGCCTGTATCTGAGTAGATTATGAAGATTCTGAAGAGCACAGGGCTCAAGATGAAGCCCTGGGGGACCTCACTAGGGCTGGCAGCCTGATGTCACCCCATTTGCAATAACCCTTGGAGCCTGGTCCATCAGTCCAGCTATGTGCTGGACATTTTGTCACAAAAAATCCTGGGATAAACAGTGTTAAAATCCAAAAATATTGCATCAATTGGCTCCCTTGATCTGCTAGTTTGCTTAACTTGTCATAAAAAAACCTCAAGTTTGATGAGCAGACTTTCCTCTCACGAAGCCAAGCTGGCTGTGACCAATGACTGGAGTGTCTTTCAGATGTTTTTCAATAACTCCCAGAACAACTATTCCCTTAAATGTACCAGACATGGAAGTGAGACTACCAGGACTGTAGTTTCCTCATAGCTGTTTTTGAAAATTGTGGCAGCGTTAGCCAATATTCAGTCAAATGAATTCCACCAGACCATAGCTTTGTAGAGATCCAGCTGTAGCAGCAGATTCCTTCAAAAGTTCAGGATATACTGGGAATTGTTCATTTTCACAGTCGTGGTCCTCCATCTCAGAGCCCTGACACCACTTTGGTCCCTCATCAGTGTTGAAGAAAGAGACAATAAAAGCATTAAACTTCTCTGCCTCATCTCTGTCCTCGTTTTGGAGGGGAATGTCCTCACCTCGTGAGGTATCTTTGTGTTCCAAATCTGAAGATAATAATTCAGAATTGCACTCCTGAATTGTTATATTTTATGATGAGGCTTCAGAATTTTTTTGAAAAAATCAAAAAAAAATTAGTTTAGAAAACACCTCACTGTGGTAGAAAATTAATCAGGGGGAGACAAAAGCAAAGTTGTAGATTAAAATATAATGAAAAGATAATGAAAAAAAAAATCTCACGTTTTAACATTTTAAAACAGAAAATTCAAAATACTGAGTTTAGATTCCTCAGTTTGGGGGAAATATTAAGTGCAGTTCCAGCGTCCTCTCTCTCTGAAGAACTTGCAGCCTTCGAAGGACCTGGGCACATATTTTGATTGCTGGGGCTCACTGGAATGAGCATAATAGGATACTTCCTGTAGTAATGATGACATACTCAAGAATCAGGAGATTTGAATTTTCAGATAGTACTACAGTCCTGGAGAAAACTTACACTCTCTTTCTACAGCTTTTTTTTTTATAATAGGGAAATTCTTAGGCAAATTATCTGTACTTTTAAAATTTAATCTGAAAGGAAAATTAATGAAATTTCAGTGTGTGATAGAAAAAAACAAGATTTGACTATGTAAAATTTTTTTCTTCTTCATATGTCTTCAGCATCCCAGCATCCCACCTCCATTTAATTTTTTTTAAACTACTTTGCCCACCACTACAAATGTCACCAGTTTTCTTTTTTCTCCCCTAAAAAAGGGAGCAGAGGGTTTTGATGTATTATCTTCGATGCAGCCTCTGGTTTAAACTGGTAATTCTGGATAATGAAAAGGACTGTTCTGTGTCTGATTTTTCTTTGAACTTTGATGAAATTCTTCCAAGCTGCTGCACAAATGTGTGACAAGGAGCCCTCTAAAGACATTCTTAATTTTTTAAATCTATTTATGCCAAGCCAAAATATTAAAACAAGCATAAGATAAGAAAGTATTTGTCTTTGATTTTTCATTTTCCTTGAATATTTTTTTGGTTCTTGCAATACTATTTTTTTAATAATATTCAGTGGTATATGTCCTTCCAGACAGTGTGAATACTATGTTTCTCTCAGAGATTTCATCACACGTTTAAAACCCAGACAAAATGCTAAAGGCGTAAGAGCCTTCTAATTCTACAGTAATTTGATTTCACTTGTGTATTTAAGTTTTGAGTGGAAATCTAATTTAGTGGGCTCCTGTGAAATTTAAAGATTGATGAAAACATGTTAACATTCTCCTTTGTGCCACAGGACTTGCCTAACATTTCTACCTAACTAATCCATAAACATGCAAAAATAAAGAATAAATAATTACGACTGAATATTTTAGCAATCCAAGTAATTCTAACAAGCACAGAGATTATTTTGAATTGCAGACTTTTTATAAATAGGGGGAAAATCAGGTTGCTTTATCTTGCATAGAGGTGGCCTAATTAATCAGCAGTGATTATGCTGGCTTGGTCTCTCAGTTATGTTTGTTAATTAAAGCATTTCTAATGAACATTAGCTCAATTTCCCCCATGTGGAAGGCTGGGAGATGATAGAAATGTAAACCGTGATTCTTTCTCACTTGAATACTCAGGGATTCTTTCTCACTTGAAAAATCATAACTAAATTAATATAGAGAGAAAGTAGTATTTTTGTCTGCATAGACTTATCTGCAGGGCCCCTGACTATCAGTGTGGGGAAATATCAATGGTGTGAACATCTCTTAGCAGGAGTAATCATCATCATCATGAAGTGCTCATCAGATAGGGAGACAAAATGCAATTAAGTTGGTTTTACAATCAGGCCAATAATTACTACTCTGATGTCTCAGCTGTATGGAAAATACAGGATTCTGAACTGTGACTTTTTTGTTTGAATGTGAGGTTTTTCCTGCCTTGCTTGATCTCTTTTTCCTTGGAACATTTGTAAAATGTCAGTCATGATGTGGCGCAGCTGAATAATTGTCATAGAGTCAAATGCTTGCAGATGGTTAATGGAAACAGAGAATTAAATGAACAGCAGTAAAGAAACACATGCAAAATTAAAGAACCCTATTGCAAATTTAAAGGGTCACTTGGTTTCATCAAAAATCAAATAATATTAACATGTTATTCTCTGCATGAAAGACACTGTGTTAAATTGTTTTGAGAGATGAAAAATGAGCAATCAATGATGTACTAATGAAATTTTTGAAAAATCATGCACTATTGAAATATGCAGCAGTTGCCAGTTAAAAACTATAGAACAAAGCTGACTTGGGCTGCTGAATTTTGTTATTTATTTAAATTATTGAAGTCTAGATGTAAAACACTGTAGGGTTCTACAAAAGAAATACAGAAATGAAGATTAAGTAATCTTTGCCATACCCAAATAATGTTTACTGTTTCAAAATAATTTTTAAAAATATTTTTTCAGATCCAAGTGATTCAGCGTTTCAGCTGACTTTATATCACCAAATCAATTCCTACATAGACATGCAAGGTCTTAGAGCTGCATTATGAGATGAATCTCTCTTCTGTCTGATATTTTTGAAAGACATGCTTGATAAATCCTTTAAAGGAGCAAATTTATCTTTCTGGTACAAAAGTATTAGTGATACCACTTATTAAGTATTACTTGGAAGTGTATTGAAGTTAAAGGTACTTTCAAATGGATTCCAAATCTTCAAAACCTTGTATTCTTTGGAAACTATTCCTTATTTTTCAGCTCCCTTTCATGCTTTCCAACTAAAGTCTGAAGTTAATAGCTCTTTCCATCCAGTAAATTATTTTAAAAGAACTTTTCTGTCTCTTAATTAAAAGGAAAAATATGATAACTAAAAAATGTAATGTGTTAATCATTCACCATTTAGTACAGTTTGATAATTGAATATACTTTGAGATTGGCCCATGCCTGCGAAGGAGGATTTTCTTCCTGTAGCAGATTGAAAAAAGGAAATATAAACCAATCATTTTACAAAACCAGAAACAGCCGGATGTTTGTCACCACAAACATCAAATCACATGTTTGGTTTGCCACCACAAACATCTAGTAAGATAAAACAAAACTTAATAGCTATTTTTAGTAAGATTTTTTTTCATATACATATGTCTGGACAAATTATAGAGTGTCTTGTCTTGTGCTAATAATAAAATAAAAGTATCTCCTTGATACCTATATGCTGAAAGTATACCTATGATTTCCTGTCTGCTATAATTTCTGTGAAGTCAGTGAATGGCTTATTAAATGGAAGCAGACATGAAAATATTGATCTTATTTGCCCATTCTAGTCAGTACAAAGCATCTTCTCTTAAATCTTCCAGAATAACCGCATTCCACTGGTTATCTAATAGAGTTTAAAGTGAAAGTTTCTTTCTCTTTCTTTTAACACAAAGAGTTTCAAATAGAAAATAAAAATAGATAGAGTGTGATGAATGTTCTATTGTAAATACATCTCAAATAAGCATTTTGCTTCTCTGGGTTTTACTTAAAGACTTAATGTTATTTCCTGAATGGTATTGGCTCAAATGCAAAAGTATCTGTATATTTTTTAGCAGAATTGTTAACATGATTCACTTTTAAAATGACAGAAATACAATACTTCCCATGAAAAATCAATCTTTCACTGTAAAGAAATGTGGCAGAATAATCCATACAATGCATGTCAAAAATTGCACTTTTGCTGACCTATTATCCTTTATGAATATGTTTTAAATGCTATATCTATGACTGTCATTTTGATAATGTAATTTGTGATATATTTTTGATCCTTTTAACACAGATGGTTTGTTTGTTTTTTCTTATAAACCATGTTATTTGTCCTCTATGAAATTCTGCAGTTTCATTTATTTTAGAAGTACTTATTCTGCTAAAAAAAACCCTTTGTGTTTAATGTAAGAGTAATTAAAACTGGCTTTTGTTTAGCAAGTTTTAGTTCAAAAATTGTGAAACTTCATAAGGAACATATAGTAGTGGTTTAACGTGAATTTGCATCTCTTTTCCTGCACCTGATGGGTAAGAGGAAATTTTTTCTTCAGAATTGAACTGTTGAATTCTTTTTCAGGCTGTACAAGTTCTGTGTTCTTTTTTTCTTTGGAGGGACAACAGTATACCACAGAGCTAGGAATGTTCAGAGTTAGATAGGAGAATTGATTCAGGGGAGATGCTTCAAGTTGCGTAACAGTTATAAATCAGTACCATCATGCACTGTGCCTGAAGGTTTGCATATGGTCTCGCTGTCCTCTCTTATTTTTACTAAATACCTCTTTCAGTCCAAATCTGCTTCTTTCTAGCTCTGTGGGAAAACAGGCGACTTGCTTCCACTGGTGATGGTGGTGGACTGCATTAACATGACCAGCTCTGCACTGTGTCGAGTGAGAAGCTCTTAACCCCACGCCTGAGAGACAGAGGGAAAAATCTGGATCTGGCGGGAAAACATGTTTTATGGTGATAGCATTTAAAGCACTAAAGCATAAAGTGTTATGAAAGGTGAGGTATTCCAAAAATAGGTGGGAAGATAGCAACAAAACTGAAAGGAAGTACTTCCTGGTGACAAACTTTTTGAGAAATTGCCAAAATAATGCAGCAGGCAGCAGCCATGAACCTGCTGATGATATAAAAGGAATCTTGTGGGTCAAAAATAAGAATAGGGAGATTGCTCATGAACCACCCTCATGGGCAAAACAGTCCATTGAATTAATTTGTTTAGATTAATTAAATCAGTTAATTAGATTAATTAAAAATAGATTAGGATAGTGAGAAACAAAGCTAAAATCACCTTCTTACCACCCTTCTTACCAGGCTCACTCATGGCCCTTCAACATGTTTCTCCTCATGGGGATTCAGTGGAATAGGGAACAGGGATTGTCATCATCTCATAACACTTTATCTTTTCCTCTCTTTTACTACCTCACACTTTTTCCCTGCTCTGTTGTGGGGTCGCTGCCACAGGAAAGAATCCTTCACAAACTCCTTCAACGTGGGTCCTCCCCATAGGCTGAGGTGTTCCAACAACTGCCTTTCAAAAAGCAACAGACCATCAGAAAAAGACCACTCCAGGCATTAATACAGGACCCCTCAACTGATCTTTGATGTATGTGTTTGGTGTCACCATATTGCTGCTAGGCAGAAGACAGGCGTTACACAATAACCATTTGAAGTTTTATCACGAACTATTATTTTCAGCTGCATTAATGTTGTGATCATGTCCTTGTGCATTTAAAATCCTTGAGTTGAAGTACAGTAGTATATTTTACTTTTCAATATCTAAAATGATCATTAAAATATACTTTCATCACACAGTGTACAGTCTTTGGAAACAACTCATCACAAAAAGAATTTCACAAGCAAAGTTAAAATAACCTCATGACACCAGTAAATATGGACCATTTACACAGTCTCCACACCTTGTCATTTCAGCACAATTTTCCCATATCTGAAAAAATATAATTAAAATTTTAATTGTTCAGTGAAATTGAGTTGCAAGTCTGTAATTTTGGTAAATCTAATGCGTACTATATAAGAAACATCCAATGTGAAGTAAAATAATTAAAATAAGGAGGAGTTATTTTTCAAAAGATTCTGCTTTCTAGGTGGATTTTGAATGGGGGAAAAATAGGTATTTATAACACAGGAGTCCTAGAGAAATGTCAATGAACTCCCTTACAAAAAATCTAGAAGACATTATAGACAAAATTTTATTATAATGTGACTAATATAACTTAGGAATTACAAACATTTTATTGTCATATTTATTAAAATAGAATTTTTAATTTGCAACTTTGGTTTACAATTTCTACTCCTTACAAAATAACATCCCTCAAACTGAATAAATAAATAAATATTTTTTAAAAATAATTAATATTAAAAAGTAAAAATTGCTAAGACATGTAAAATACTTAAATGAGCACTGAAGCTTCCTTGTAATTTTTATCATTTCCATGCAAACTAAGAACAACACTTTTCAATACTGGAGATAATAGAAAGGAAAAGATGCTCTAAGTCTCTATTATGGTGAGAGCATGCAAGTATGATCAAGTGCCTTACTGATTCACACAGCTGCCATTGGACACAGAACATGTTAAAAGGAACTTTAACTCCATGTTTCTTTTTTGACTTCTGTCTTTAAATAACTGTAAATCAGTGTAACTGACTGATGGACTATCAGATTGTAAAGGAAATGTTGTTGTGGTTTTTTTTTTCTAAAACTTCACAGAAAGAGTTATTACATGGAGAACTACTGTTGCATTCCACTGTAATATTCCCAAACTCTTATGGGTTTAGGATCACATAATAATGTTTATTGTCATTAAGAACATAACCAGTAAGAGTTGGATTCGATGATTCTTTTGAGTCCATTCAGCTCAGAATATTATAAATATTCTGAATTTATGAATGATTTTATGAATATTTTCTGGTAACCTGGCAGTGAAAGATTTCAAAGTTGTCTAAGAATATTAACTAATATTCTTAGAGCTTATAGAGCTCCTATGCAGAAAGTTACAGAATCTCTAGTGCTCTTTTTCCTTTGCTATGATACAGCCATCTCATTCAAGAATACAAGTTTTTAAGAAATGTGTGACATTACAGAACAGAAATAGACACTGAAGGGTAGGATGGTACTGCATTACTTTGAAACTCCCTGGCAAATTTAGATAAAAAGACTGTAATTAATCAGAGTTGAAAACTCGCTACGACTAATGTTAATATGTCCACATATCTAAAAAACATCTCAGGCATTAGCAATCATGAGAAGTGTGGCACGTAAGCTTTCTCTGTTTCTACAAGAAACAACAGTCATGAAATTCCTAACATTTAAGACAAATTTACACTGATCCTCCTTATGACAGCAGAGAGGTGATAATCCACAAGATATCTTTATTACAGAAAACAGCTACATCTTATTTCCAATAGCTGTTTATGTCTGTAGGATGCCACCACTGGAGAAGACAGGAGTTACTTCATTTAAATATAACAGTCATTGTTAGTCTCTGCAAGACATCTGCTTTTCATAATCTACTATGCTGCTTAGTTATTGAATTCCATTTTTGAATTACTTCCTGTTCATCCAAGTAAATTAACACCTCTGCAATTGCTGAGATTGTCTCCAAGGGGAATCTGGATTGCTTTTCAAATTAGCCCTCTAGCTTTATACAGGCTGTGTAAATACATAATTCCGCCTTTGAGTTGTCAAATCTCTTGCTATTTGCTGCAGACAGCTATGGCATTCTCTGGAACATCTTTTGACAGAATCACCATTCCAATCTTTTTTGATAATAACAAATTGTATGATTGACTAGAACTATAATAGCCTGAGGCATTTCTAGCCAGGTCTGAAAATTAACTAAATCTATCACTACATTGTGTGTCATTAAAACATAATTTCCTGTCGTTTTCTGCCCAATCATAGGGTCAGCAAGCTATTTTTAAAACACTTCTGAGCTCTTTATCCTCCTACTGATATGCCAGGATTTTCTTAGCATGCACCTGGTTAAACTTTTCAGAAAAATTTATTAGTACTTTCATCCAAGTTCCCAAATTATAGACTGAGTAATATATTTAGTTTATTATAAAATCTGAAGGACAAGGGAGAAGAGAAACTGCCCAGAATTCTCCTGTCTTTGATTCTACCCCCAAAACATGTGCATAAACAATTCCATAGCAGCTATGGAATTAACACTATCACATGCAAGAAACTTACTTTAGGTCTGGATATTTATATGAATATATAAGGATGAGGACCTGTGGTCATTCATTTTCATTGCTGAGTTTTTATTTTGGTTTGTAGGGGTTTTTTTGTTTGGTTGGTTTGGTTGGTTCTTGCCCTTGTTCTTGTTGTTTCTGGGTGGGGTTAATCTTTATCATTTCTTTAAATCTTAAATCTGGGTTTTGTGGAATCAGTCTTTTTTCTGAACTTCTCAACTTCCCAGTGCTTTACTATTCCTCCTTTCATTTTAGAATCTCACCCTCTTCTTTCTCCACACAGTTGTCTGGGCATTTCATTTGATAGATCTGAGGTTCTTTTTCCTGAAGGATAGTTTTTGTTAACATCTTTTACCAAGAGGCCACCTTCTGAAAGCTGATCATTTTCCAGAAAGGTGCCTTTGCAGTTTTGTATCTATGATACAGTTCTAATACAAAGACTGTAGCCATAGACACATATTAACTTAATAGTTCCCTTTTCATTATTGTATCTCATTTACTACTTACTTGCACTGTCTGCAATCTATGAAAAATAAATAACTTCTTCTGACATTTTGTTCTGTATATCATATCATGCTTAAGTATCTTAGTACTGAGACACAATAAATCTTCCCTATATGTGTGTGTGTGTATGTATATATATATATATATGTCTAAATTTTCCATAGTTTTATAGCACCTAATAGCTGCATTCAATTTTTTTATAATCTCCATCATTTGAACATAAAATTTCTAGTCCCCACTTGTGTTCAGTAAAGTCAAGTCAGGTTGGTTTGATTCCCATATTTCTAAGTTCTTTAGTGAACTGTACTGTATATCTAACTTCAGTTTATGACCTCTTGAGAAATTATTAGAAGCAAGGAGTTTACTGACTGTGCTTGTGGTATTATTAATTTCATAACTATAATGTTTCATAACCATAATATGGGATCAACAATTTCCTTCACCTATTTACAATACAACATAAACCAAACCATCCTTAACCCTGAGCTGCTTCTCTAAACATCTGTTTTGCCTTTCATACACTGGTGACTGAAGGCTGCAATAACCAGCTGTATCTAGACTACATATTTCAGGATGGGGCTTTGAAAAATATTGAAATCCTGTCATGTTTTCTTTGCTACCCACTACCAATTTCCAAAGCAACCACCTCTCTCTAAACTTCGGTCTTTTCCTCAATAAATTTTTCTAGGTTTATACTAATGTCTCAGTAATCACACATTTGCATTTATAATTTTTCTGTTCTGGTTCTTAAATTGTAGTTACTCTTCTCTGTTCTATGTTTGCTTTATTTAATGTACTCAGTTTGTTCCTCAGTATCAGAATAATTCTATGTATAAACAAGCATAGATGCAATTGTTGCTTTTATATATAGATATTATTTCTCAGAGAGGTTTCCTTTTTTTTCCCCAACAATCAAGTCCTTTAGATTATCCATCTTCCAAAGTCTATCCATGGTCTATCTAAAGTCCTTTATATTATTTCCATGGTCTGTGTATTTACACAGTAATTTTCCACTCCTATCTCTACTTCCTGTGCGATACAGCCTCCTTCTTACTTAGTCACAGTATCTAATCTTACATATTTTGCTATTCTACATTCTGCAATATATATATATATATATATATATACATATACACCCTGACTTTAGGTATCTGATCCACCTGTCCTGTGAGGCACACACTCAATGTGAAGATCCAGTGCTCTTAGGAATGATAGTTTGTGATACAGAGAAATTATCCACTACCATAAGAATTTTCCTGCCATCCAAAAAATATAGGGTTAGCATAAATTAATTTTATTCAGATTTCATATTACTCTCCACACTGTTTTTTTGAATTAGTGGTTAAGAAAATATTTCCACTTTATAAATATACAGCAGTATGATATACTATTAATCTTCAGAAAATTTCAGAGGATACCGTCAGAATTTAAGCATTTTCCAATGTTGAACTGAAAAGCTCTTTAATCTGATTTGTTTTCTAAGTTATTACTTTTTCCTGCCAAATTAGGACAGTTACCATGCTACTTCTCTGATCAGCTCAGGTGAACGTCCATGCCTTACAGCTGATTTATAACATTTGGGTTTTCTTCTATTTCTTTGGCAGAAGGAGAAAAGGCAGTAACACTGCAACTTCTATCTTTCCTTTGGCATTTGTGATATGTACATCTCCAAAGTACAAAAAAAACTTTAAATATATTTTGATAATATTTCATAATAATTCCTTTTTCATGGCTTTAAAGCCAGGGGTTTTCTTTTTGGTTTTAATTTAAACTTTTCGCTGAAATTTTGTGTAAACTTTGCTTTCTGTAGCACAAACAAATCACCAGGAAGGTATGCTATGTGGGACAGATAAAAGGAAAGTCAGAAAAAATAATTTTAAAAGTGTTCTCTCTGGAAACAGAGGCTACAAAATTTCACATTTAGTAAACAACCACCTTCCTTTTTAATTCAGTAGTAATAAAAGTTTAATAAATAACTCATTTAGCAGAATTGGTATTACTAAATAAAAAATCAGGTTTACTATGGGATTGTACTTATATATGTTATAGGAACATGTTTTATAGATTGTATAAGCCACAAGCAATTTTTGCTCCTACAATACAGGAGTATATACCAATTCAGATAATTGCCAAAAACCCAACCAAAACAAATAATTTTATTCGCTATATTATTTCTGTGTTTGACTTCTACAGAAGTCTAATGGTACTCCAGTGTATGTGTAAAACAGGACATATTAAAGACATTATGTAATTTTACATTGTATAAAAATGTAAAATATTATTGGCTTTTTCTCCTCCCAGACACGTGTTACTCTATGGAGGAACTTATCAATAGACCTCATTTAATGGTTTTTTAATTCTCTTTCTAACTGACGTTTCTCTTTTTGGGTTTTTTTTTGGTAAAATAATCTGATGTGACAATAAATTGCTAAGTACGTTTGAATGAATTGAATGAATGAATGAATGAATTAATTAATTAATTAATTAATTAATGAAACATCAAACAAATAGAGATATGTATAAGTAGCAGTATTTACATTTATCTGATTTAGTTCGTAGCAAATTCTTGTCAAGTGGGACTCAGATTTTGATGATTCTTGTGGGTCTCTTCTGATTCAGGATGTTCTACAATTTTATTACTTGATGCTTTTCAAAATTATTTCTTTTGAATTCCGTCCTTACCATATATGATTTTAAAAATTCACTAGTGACATAATATTCACAAGCTCTTTCCATATGTTGACAAACAGGTGCACAAAAACAGCCCATTTTGTAGTGAATTAGGGAAGTACTGAGTATTACATCTTCCTAGTACACACAGATGATAAATTTTCTTTTGGATCTCTGTTCTCTATTGGTGACTCCAAATATTGGCATTTAAGATTTATGAAGCAAGAATGATTAATTCCTAGAAGAAAAGAATGACTGATTCTTTTGTTTGTAGGTTTTTACAATGTCATCATTGGTTTTAGTTTGATACTACTTTATGACAATCAGCTAAAACCTAAAATAACTGGCTGGCTAGATAACACCCTACAAAGTGAGTAATAACTTTCTCAAAATAAGCCATTTGCCTCTGCAGAGGCTTAAAATAAGTTCTAGGCTTTCAAATCTGAAAAAATCCTATGGACCATTCCTTCATTTGTGGTCTCTTACTGCAACTTATAAATTCTTTGGAGCATTATTTTGTTTCTTTAGTAAATTCACTTTCTGAAAAGTAAGCGTATAGCATTTACTGAGGTTTATACTTACACAGTCTTGAACTACTTTTACATTGTACATATACATTTGTTCAGATTAATTTCAGTAAAGAAATTTGAGAATGGTTGCTCAGAAGCACATCTAAACTAGGGCTCACATGATTTGTCTAGTGATAGGAGAGTTGTGGAAACTAAATTTCTGGATGTGTTATCATTAAATTCCTTATTTCCTGTTTGTATCAATGAAAAATATTAAGGCTAAAAGTACAGAGTGGTAAATTATATTGCCTAGCTGACTTGCTCTGAATTAAAAAAAAAGAGTTTTACAGGCCTATTCAATCATGTAACTTTCTCTACCTCATTTCCTCTCTTGTGCTTCCTCTGACTATTCTTGCTCAGTATTTAATCACTCTAATAAAGTATAATCATTTGTGAGCCAGGTTTTCAATCACAGGCCCAATAATGCTTCCAATTTAGATTTCTTCACACTATACTGTTGTAATAAGTTTACAAAATGAGGCTTGAAAATGCCCAATGGCTACTTTTATTTATCCTGAATGGAGTGGGTAATAGAAATAAACTTACCTATTAGTACAGGAACACCAGTATATTAAGTTTTAACTATTTGGAAATGAGTTAGTAATAGAATCAGTCTCACCCTCCAAATTCCCTGATGCAGAGTCGCTCATATTTCCAGAGACATTACTTGTCAAAGCCCACATGAAAAGTTTTTTGTGAACTTTTCCAGATAAGGCACTTCATATTAAATTATCATTCTTAAAACTTTGAATTTAGCTCTATTTACAAAATTCATCATTATTAAATCTAAGGATTTCTGTAACAGCTTCTTATGTTAATTGTCTGTCATTTAATGGGATGTTGCTGCGCAGAACTTTTCTAGAACAATTCTAGAATCACAGAATGGTTGAGGCTAGAAGGGACCCCTGGAATTCTTCTAGTCCTACACGCTGCTCAAGCAGGGCTGCCTCAAGCCTGCTGCCCAGAGCAATGTACAGACATGTTTTGAATTTTTCCAGGAATAGATGCTGCATAGTCCCCCTGGGCAACCTGTGCCAGTTCTCAACCACTGTCACAGTTGAAAAAGTGCTTCCAGGTGTTCAGATGGAGTTTTCTGTGTTCTAGTTCGTGTCTGCTGCTTCTAGTCCTGTCACTGGGCACCGCTGTAAGGAACCTGTGAAGCATCTTCTCTAGGCTGAACAGTCCTACCTCTCTGAGCCTTTTCAGTCAAGAGAAATGCTCCAGTCCCTTCATCGTCTTGGTGTTTCTTTGTTTAACTGTACCCAGTGTCTCTCTTGTGCTGGAGATTCCAGCACTGTATGCAGGTGTGGCCTTATAATACTGAGCAGAGTTCAGATCATTTCTCTTAGCCTACTGCCAACCCTGCTAAAAAAATATGCAGATATTATTTACAGACTCAAAAGCGGCCTGTGGATAAGTACAATCTTAAGGGACTTCCATCTGAGAAAATATAGACAATTGTCTTTACATCCATGGAGACAGAGAGGAAGTTCCATGTCTCAGTCTCAAGACAAATGTAAGAGAGCACACTCTGCAATGAGCAGTCTCCTCTAAAGGATTTCAACAATCCTCCTCCACCAACAGAAAATGAATACTGGTAGGCAAAAATGAAAAAAAGCCAAACCAAACCAATGGCTTATCAACAACAAAATGCTCTCAAGGCAAGGAAGAAAAGCAAATAACTGCTAAACACCAAATTATCAGAAGTCCCTCACCCCCCACAAGAACAAAGACCCAAAAATGTCTGAAAATGGTGGAAATGTTGGAGAAATACCCCTTCCTGACATGTGGTGCAATGACGGCGCCAGCTTTCACTCTGAGGGAAGTGGAGCATCCATGGAGGAGTTCCAGCAGGAGGCAAAAGCCTGGTGGGCCTCTGATGTTGACAATAGTTTTTGGAGACTTGTAGGGAAGAAAAACGTATTTCATTATTAATAAAGAATTTTTCTTAGAAGGGTCTCACTGAAAAATGAGACTATGAAGTTGTGGTTTTTCTCTTAAAATTGTAAAAAAAAAAGGTTTTTTGGAATACAGCGATGGCCTTGTTCTTTTTTGAGACCTTTTATAACTTTGTTAAGGGTTACATGAGCTTTAGGTGCTAGAGATTTAGGAGAGTTGATGTCACAGCTTTTTCTTAATAAATTAAAAAGTGGACTTAGTTTATTGTTGGTGATTTCTAAAATAGGCTTGACTTAATTGATTTTTCATAGAAGATGTTGTAGGTTGTTGACACTGGTTTGGAGTTGTATCTTTTGTGGTGTAATTTTTTTTTAGTTATCTTCTATTTTAGATACTTTTAGGGTGGAATGTTTTGGATTTTGGTTATAGAAATTTTAAGTCTAGTGTTTTGGATTTTAGTAACAACATTAGTACAGGTTTGTTTTATCTTTGTGCTGGAGTTGTGATGAGCAAATCATTTATTTAGTGGAGAATTATGGATTTTGGGTGGTTTTTTTTGAACTGGAGATAAAGTTTGTGCAACAAAATATTGGTAAATTACAGGTGAATTTTTCATTTTTTGAAGTAATGGTTTTTAGTGGTACTTTTGTATGGGTTCTCAGACCCGCAGCTGTAAGAGTTCACCTCAAGGCAGATGAACGATTTCTACTGCAGCTTCTCCAAGTCAGGGAAGGGAAAAGCTTTTGTCCTGGGCCAACAAAATCAAGCTAGCCAAGCAGAACCAAACCTGACATGGCCATGGAACACCTGGGCAATGAGTCCTCAAAATTGCCCACCAAAACCTCCATAAGCTCCCCCCTCCCCAGCCCTGCTCATACCCAGTCCTTGGCCTTAAAATGCAGCAGTTATTTCTGGGCATAAAGCAGAGGATGATGGAATAGATCATTATTATTATAAATCACTCCAAGGCATTCTGATAGTTCAATTTTTGGACAGTGATGAATAATTTTTGTTATCATCCCATATTAGGCACCTCCGTTCTTCACATGATCACAGAATCATGTAGGTTGGAAATGACCTCTGTGATCATGCAGTACTGCCTTCGACTGAAAACCGTCATATCAAATACACTATGGCCCTGCCCTGTCCAGTCACTTGTACATTTCCAGGTATGGTGACTTAGCCACATCCTTGAGCAGTCCATTCCAAGGATTAGCAAACCTTTTTGTTAAGACATTCTTCCCCATGTCCTGACACTTCACTCAGTCTGACTTTTTGCACTGAAAATTGACAGAGAAACTGACACATTTTCTGCTAGCATCCAAATGGCATGCCGAGCTTTGTAACCTGAGTCCTGAAATGCACATTAATCACACATAAATATATGCCCAAATTTAGTCAGAGGCTGCGTGGGGAAAAAAAAGGGTAAAACTAGTCAGAACTAATAGCAGTGTACAAGAACAAAACTCTGAGTCTCCAAACCAGTCTGTGAAATCTGAATTAAAATAAATGATAACCTAATTTGCTAGGTGTTCTCCTTTTGAAAAGGCCAACTGCTCGAGAAATGCATGATCATTTGAAACATATACCTGAATGCAAATGATTAATGACTCTTACGGTACTTATTACTATGAGCTTAGCACTGACTATTTAACAAACACTTGATATTTAGCAAATCTGTGTCCTGAGGAGTTTGCAGAAAGTCACTACAATCATGAAGAGAGCAGCCATCATCTCAGTTACAGAGTGCAAGTAAAAGTGTATGGGTGGATTACCACTCATCTCTCACAAAAACAGGAATGTCAAAGGACTGTGGTAGGTGGACCTTGGCTAGCTGACAGGTATCCACCAAGTGTCACTCTCATTCCTCCTTCTCAGAAGGAGAGGAGGAGAAAATATGATGAAGAAGGTTGGAGCTCAAAACAAGATTAAGGAGATCACCAACTACCCTCACAGGCAAAACTTGACTCGGGAAAGATTAATTTAATTTATTATCAGTTAAAACTAGAGTGGGAAAATGAGAAACAAAACTGAAATTAAAACCACCTTCTCACCACCCTTCTTTCTAGACTGTGTTAATGATTCATGACTCTTCCCTCCCTTTGCTTTCAGTCTTTCATAAACTGCTCCAATATGGGTCCTTTCCGGAGGCTGTGGTGTTCCAAGAACTGTTTCAGCATGAGTCCTTTCCAGGAGGTTCAGTCCCTCAGGAATAAACTGCTCCAGCCTGGGCTCCCCATGGGACACAATTCCCTCCAGAAAATATTTTCCTGCATGAATTTCTTTCCATGGGCCATGAGTCTGCTCCAGTGGAGGTTCTTGAAGTGCTTCAGAGGACTCTCCACCTCCTGAGGAATGGAGTTTTCCATAGGCTACAAGGGGACAACCTGCTTTACCATGGTCCTCTCCTTGGGTCTCAGAAATATCTGTTCCACCAGCTGCACTACCTTCTTTCCCTCCTTCACTGACCTTGATGTCAGGATTTTTGGTACTAGAAAAAAAGATACAAATAAATTATTAGTGCTTTGAATAAAAGCTTATTTTCCCCTTCATTAAAGGAAATAATTTGATTGATAAGACCAAATATTAATTAGGATATAATCAATTAATAGCTACTTTCCAATTATCAATTAAAACCAATATTTCATTCTGAAAAGCAAGGTTTAAGTTTAACATAGATCATATTTTGGTATCTGACTCTTCTTTTAACTAATTTTTAAAATGTTGCTGTGCAAGAGGCATGACAAAATTTCTATATTTTCTCCCAATTAACTGAGAACTTATGACAATTTTTGTGGGGTTTTATTTATTTGTTTTGTTTGTGGGTTTGGGGGTATTTTTTTGTGGTAGAACTTATTTATTTGTGCTGTATTTTATTTATAAAATAGGCTCTGTGTTTTATTGACCAAAACAAAACAAAAATTTGGAAATGCACTTCAGCATTTTATCTTTGCTTTCAAAGAAACTTAAAACCTACTGTTTATCAACTATGAAGTGGAAAAGAGAATGAAAAATAACATTGGACCTGCTATTTTCAAGGATGCTATAGAGAAAAACAAGGTACTTCAAAAAAGATGACAACTTTTAGAGGCTTGAAGTTGCTAGTATGTATGGAAAGAGGGAAATTATTATGACCTTAATTTAGACACACGAAATTAAGGCAGATATAGAAAGGTTATACAAAGTAATGAATGGCATAAGGAGAATAAGCCCAGCATCCCCACCTACCTTTTCACTTGAGGCAAGACTGGAGATTTTCAAATAGCAATTATTTGAAATTGCTAATCAAATGTTCTCCTAAATGTGATTGTTATGTTGTCTCAGTAATACAGTATTCAAAATGCAATACATTACCTTTCCATGGAATTAATTTTTGAGCACTTTGTAACATTAATAACAGAACTGGAGAAAAACACTAAGAGAAGGCAAAAATAAAATAATGGGTGAGGAAGAACAGAGGTGTCTCCAGCTGGGATTTGAAATTAACTGATGAGGAAAAGTAACTAAGATACACAACAAAACAGCTTCACATCACATTAATTATGTAGAACTTTCACACAAAACTCCTATATTATACAAAATGATATGAGAAAATACAATTTTTTGGCCTAAACACAGACAGGGAGAGAAAGAAAGGACAGGTTATTGGAAATACAATGAGCTGGAAGAAAGTTTCAAACAAATAGTATTTCACCCCAGAATAAATACAAAATGTAAACAGGAAAGGCTCTGCTACAAAGGTTTGGAAGGGAGATAGCATTCACCAGCAAGGAATACCTAGATCATTCAAGTGTTATTGAGTCTCTGATGTTTAAAGCGCCTATGTATTCTTTTCACACAACTGTTTTTTACAGATTCACCCCGCAGATATTAGTTTTTATAGCCTCTGGTGGAAGGCTAGCCACAAGAAGCCACCAAGCTGCCCTATCATTCCCCTTCTTCTGGACAGGAGAAAGCAAATATGACAAAATGCTCATGACTTAATATAAAGACAGGACAGGGAGAGAGATCACACATCCATTACTGGCATGGGCAAAACAGTCAACCTGGGAAAACTGATTTAATTAGTTGCCACTCAAAAGTTGGAGCAGGAAAATGAGAAGTAAAAACATACCTCAAAGCACTTTTCCTCCCATTCCTCCTTTCTTCTCATGCCTGACTTCGCTCACAATTTTCTTTAATTCCTTCCCATCGAGCAGCACAGGGGACAGAAAATTAGGTTGATGGTCAGTTCATTTAATGTTGTCTCTGCTGCTTCTTCCTCCAAATACTCTTCCCCTGCCCCAGCAAGGAGTCTCTCCCATGGGAGAGCGTCCTTTGAAAATTGCTCCAAGATGAATCCTTGTCACTAACTGCAGTTCTCCATGAACTTCATGCCCACATCATCACGCAGTTTACTGTTAGAAACCTGCTCCATCAGGGGCAACATGACACATAAAACCAGTATACCTTCTGTCCATAAAAATCCAAAATGATGAGACAGGGGAAAACAGCTAAATGTTATGGTATGTTCTACAGTTCCTATATTTCTCCAGTAATTGAAATAATAAATGAATATTATAAAGCTTATTAATATTAATTTTAAATTTTCACTCTATCTTTCCTTTTCTCTCTTAAACTTTCTAAAGTCGGTTCTGCTGAATCAACCAGTATTCATTCTTGCTTTTTCTTTTAACATATTGTTTTGTTATTTATATCCTTTTGTGTTTTCTTCCCTTTTTGCATCACCAGCTTCAGCGTAGTAGAAGATACATCAGTTGGTAGGTTGGGCTGAAAGCCAAGCACCCACAGTGACAGTTAATAACTTGCCTCCCCTCTTCAGGAGGAGGAGAGGAGAAATTAGGAAGAGCACAAGTGAGAAAGCCTGTGTATTTAGGTAGACAGAGAAATGGTTTACCAACTACTGTCACAGACAAAACTGACTCAGCTCAGGAAATTTAACTTCCATTATTACCTATTAAATATGAACATTTGAGTATTGATTCAGGTATTGGGAAACAAATCAAAAAGAGGGAAATATTTGCAGAAAACATCTTCCTCCTCCTTTTCCCATCTCTTTCTCAGGCTCAGCTCCACTTCTTCATTTCAGACTCCTGTCCTGCCCTGTTAGAAGTGACCATCTGCCACACTGCGTCCCTTCAGGGTGGTGGGGAACACCTGGTGGCCTCAGAATCATGACCTTGAGGTTTGTCTGTGTTGCTCCCTCTCACATTCTCCTCTGTCATGGGTCCTCCGTGGGTTGCCATTCCTGACAGGAATCTGTGCTTAACCATGGATCACATTCTCCCTCTCCATCTCTGACCTTGGTGTTCACACGGCTGTTTTTTTATACTTTTTTTTCCTCACTTTTCACTACCAGGTATAATTATTGTACTTTCTTAGATAACATTTTTCATTAAAGTGCCTCTCAGACAAGCTAAGCCCTCAGCTCAGCCTCAGCTCTGTCCTGCAGTGTGTCCATTGAAGACAGCTGGAACAAGCTTTGTCTGCCATTAGAGAAGTGAAAGTTTGTAGAAAAGTGGCATAACTAAAAGGGCCTAACTAAAAGTGGCATAAAAAACATAACTGTTTCAACATCAAGTCCTGTTTGTATTATGATGGTTGGCGACATCCTTTACCTTCAACCATGGGATATCATTGTGAATTAGTTCCTCTGTAATTATTAAGGCTTTGTAAAAAAAAAAAAAAAAGGATATTTTGCAAAACAATGTGAAGATGTGAAGAAAGCTCTGAGTTTACTTTAGTCTTAATGACAATATTGTTTTCAAAGGAAGAACAGATTGTAGAAATATTTAGTATGCACAGTATATTGATCTTTTTAGGCCAGTAAAAGCCCTCTGGTTGTTTTGTTTTTTTTTTTACCATTTAGTAAGAAATTTGCTATGCAGAATAAGAATATTTCTATAGTATTATTTATTTAGTTATAAAATTTATGGGTACCAGTTCTCCTGAGAGGCAGAAGAAACAAATGTGTATGTGGGCCATGATCTTTCTAAGAAAGCCTCAGGCCAAATTCCTTTACAATCTCTCAAGAAGCAGCTTTCTTGTCATGCTCCTCTCTTGGGAGCCTTGCAGGATCACAGGCAAACTACAGATTTTCTGTTGATCACTCACACCACAGTTTTATCTTAGCTCTCAAGTTTGACCCACTTGTTTCTCTAGTCCCCCTGGGGCTGCATGATTTTGCCCTGTGCCCTGAGCAGCTTCAGCATCCTTTCTGTCTGTTGCTGTCTTTATTAAAGATCGGTCCCTGTTCAATTTAGTACTATCTCCCTTTTCCATCCAAATTCATAGTGGCAAATATTAACACCTCAGTTTCTATTTTTCTTTGTCTCAAGTTCTGGTATTCTCTATTTTTCAGTGTCTTTTTTTCATGTCTTCCATGTCTTTGATGCTGTAGTCAGGACTGTCCCGTGCTGAACTGCATATCTTGCAAATTTACCTTGACTCACGAAGTTTGGTGGGACTTGCAGAAGGGTGAGCCAGCAATGACGTGATGATGACAACAGAATCTGCCCATCTAAGCATTTCTTAGATATTTTAAATCTGTAATTTAAACCTTTTTTTCTTCCATCCACTCCATGTTTTATTCCTCTCCTCTCCTGCATTACCAAGTGCTTGGTTTTAGGTCACCTCTCAGTCTTTCATGACCTTACTACAGCAAAGGATAGTTCCTTTATTGAGTTAGTTGTGATGCTTTAAGTATGCTGAAAATGGGTCTCTAAACACACATCCAACAGGATGACTTTTTTTTGTCTTTAGTTTCACTAACTGATGACATAAATCAAACTGTCAGAAGAACTTTTTTTTCTGGATCCCTATCTGCATCTTCCACAGAAGATATTTTACCTCAGTTGTTAGTTTAGGTATATCGAAAAGCAGAGAAGGTTTTGGTGGTTTTTTGGAGGGAGGTTGGATTTTTTGCTTTGCTTTATTCTGTTTGTTTGGAGGGTTTTTTGTTTGCTTGTTTTTGTTTGTTTGTTGGTGGCAGCAGTGGTGGTGGTGTTTCATTTGTTGAGTTGTTTTTACTTTTTATTTGTATGTGATTGAGACCAGGATGCAGACTCTAACATTTATGTTATTTGTCTTCCTGTAGCATTTCAGTCTGTATTTACTAATATTCATTTTCTTAAACTGGGATTAAAACCAAATACTGAAACTTCCTTTCCTTGGTTTTCTTTCTATGTCTTTACATGAACCACATTTACAATGAAACAATTCAGAGCTCTGGAAATCACCAAGTTAGAATAATCTCTTCATCTTTCTGTGTAATATGGAGGTTTTTGAGCTGAGCATTCTACAGAATTTACACTTGGCTTCGTTTTGGTTGTTTTTCAGCTCTTCTGCTTTAAGTTAAATCTGCCACATGTGATATTGAATATCTTTGTGTAGTGCTATTGAGATTTAATTTTATGAAGTATCCTGTTCCACTGTTCTGCTCAGTCTTTTTTTTTTTTTTTAATCAGGATATAGCATAAGCAATTCTGGCACTATTACACAGTTGTTAATCATATTTTACAACCACCCTGAATTCCTTAAGAGCTCTTTAAATTTTTATATCCTGAGCTCCTCCAGTATATTCTTCTTCACTCCAAAACTCAAGACTTATATGCTGTCCCCATGTCATACCATGGGCATAATTAAAATCAGAAATAACAAAAGGATAAACACTAAAATATTTCACCCATTCATTAACTATATTGGGCACACATTGTTCATATATTCAGGATGGTTTAGCGAGCTCTTTCTTTTTAAAAGAATTATTTATTCAGCTTTCTCTAGTTGAAACTCCAGTCATTATGATCTATAGGAAGTAGCAGTTTTATAGTCCTGGATTCTCTTTCTGATTTTCATGCCATTTTCAATACTTTTATTTGGTAATTTTTATAAAATACTTTATCGGAAACAAAATATAAAATGCAGTATTTATTTTATAATTATCTTGAAATTTACAGCTTATTGTGGTATATCAGAAAATTAGTATAGATAAATCCCAGTTTAATTCACATTTTAATCATGTTACTTCTATTTCCTCTTCATCAGACTTCAAGTGAGTGTCACCAATTCTAAAATATTTCTTTGCAGAAACTGATTTTTTAAACTCATTTTCAAATTAGGTGTCAACACTTTTAAAGAATTGTTTTACAATTTGACACCATTCTGACATTAGCTCTAAATTTGTGGCTTAATTAATACAGAAAAAATAAATAAAATATGCTATACACTAATGAAGAGCAGATCACTGTTTGTTAGACTAATAAAAAGTGAGTGCCCCAGTTTAGGGATATTGATTGCTGTTGATATTGTGCACTAAACTGATAATCACTGTTTCTGGGTACAGTTTTGTTGCTTTATTCACTTAGAGATGATGTGCTGGAAGGTGAACTTTCACTTCTGGTCATGCAAATTCAAACCTACTGAAGAGAGGTAAATAGCACCATTCTAAATACAAAAAGCAAAATTGACAGAAATATGAGCTGAGGGAGCTGAATCCTAATTTTTCTTTTTCAAAGGCGATGAGTAATTGATTCACTCCTTTATCCTAGTGGTGGGATGTGTAGTGTAGAAGACTGGTTTTCTCAGTAACAATTTATGATTATTGAAGGTCTGAAGTCTGAAGCCAAAATTTTAGACTACTTTGATGCTACAGCCTTTACTCACATTGAATAAAGCTTTCTACATGAAAAAAAAATTATAAGGTGTGACTCCTAGGAATTTTTTATTATACTTAAATTTTACCCTCTTAAGAAAGGATAAATATATGAATGCATTATTCTGCTATACATGAACTTACTGAATGTACAACTGAACATCCCAAGGTTTCAGGGAAATCCCTCTGATTTCTTAATATATTTGATTTCTATATCTGATTTCTTAATGAATAAATTAATTGAGGAACAAAATAAATATTTTTAATTACAAATTGAGAAATCACTGTTGTTGTTCAAAGCTTTTGGAGACTTTTTTTAAATACCTGAACTCTGTATTTTGATTCCCTTGACCTTCTGGTTACACATCCCTGGCAAGTTTCTTGGTATGCACTGATTTTACATTCTCACTGCATCCTTTATCACATCACTGACTGACTCCCCAAAAATTCTTCCCGATTGTCTAGAGGGTGAGAAATTTGTAAGAATTTCCTCACTCCTTTCTTAGTAGCAGTGTCTTTACCATCTCTAGGGTGCTTCTTGAGACTGTCTAATATCTTTTTGCCCTGGATCTGGTAACTTAAGTGTTTAATTTTGCCTATTTACTGTCTTTCTCCATATGAAAACAGAGACAAATCTTCCTCAAACTGATTGGGCTGAAAATCAGTGCTTAGTATTTCTCTGATCACTAATGAGTCTTATCCTGCTTGTGATGGGATAATATGCTGCCACTCAATCTCTCTTCCTCTTCTGCTCACCTTCAATATGCGTAAGATTCCTTTCTTCCAAATCTTTACTTCATTTGATGAAGTGAACTCATTTCTGTAGTGATCCTTTGAGTCCTCTCCAAAAGCTATCATTGGCTTGCTTCTTCTCATTAGTCAATAAAGATTTAATTTCAATTTTGCCAGTACACACAAAACCTAAAGCAATATGTACTGCCTTAATGTTTCTCTATATGTCAAAATACACTGATATACTGTAGGTCAAAAGGTAGACCAGCTATCAGAGGAGCGTTTGTTTGGTTTGAGTAGAAGCCTTCCTGTACTATCATGTAGAAAATCATCTGAAAAAGAGCTCTGTTATCCAGCAGGTGGTGATTACCCCTCTTCTCCTACTCTGGTTCTTACATTGCCAGAAAGGAAGACATAACTTTATTTTCTTGCTTCAGGTGTCATGAATGTTACACTCAGACAACATTGATACACCCTTATATACTACACACTGGTTTTCCTCGCCCTTTCATTTCAGCAACAGCAACAGTTTTCACTTGAGGCCCCCTTAGGCAAACAGAACACACTTTGGCCGGCAAAAATAAACAAAATAAAATAAAAATTATTATGAAAGGAAACAGATCTATCAAATTGCTATAGGTTTCTTGACTTTCTGAATAATGTCATTCAGATCTTCTCTACTTGTGGCATCTAATATAAGTGCACTGCAGAATCATCAGGAATTTCTTCAAAACAAGTCAAAAAATAAAAAGAGTACATAGACTAACACAGTGGTCAAAAGTCTCTGAATTAAGAGGTCATTATTTTCAAAAAACAGCAGATAAGCCTGATAATGAGTTTAAAAGAATGAAAGGGGCAACTGCAACTTAAGGGAATGGATCAAGTTGGAAAGAAATCTACTATTCCTACATCTCTTTCTTATGTTTCATTTTAATCACATAATCTAACTACTGTGAAACAAAAACTGTCATTAAGATTAGGAATAGTGTCCTTTCTTCTCCCATTTTCATTATGATTAAAATAATTTGACCTCAAGTGAAATAACATTGTCAGATAACTCACAATTCCATTCTTAATACTTCTGCAGGGTTAATATATTTTTTTCTTCAATAGCTAATCTTGTTTTAATTCAGTTGTTCACAATAGCAAATACCTTTTTGAATTAGTAAATTAAAAAAGAGATTTTCAGAGCTCCTTATCTTTCCAGCTTTGTTATCCCATCTGTACATGTCTTGAAAGGAGCTAAGATATGTATAATGCTAATTAATTTCACACCACACTGGAGCTGTTAAGCCAGGTATTCAAATCCTTTTCCCAATTCAAATACATTCTAAAGCTTAAAGTTATTAGTGCTAATGAGTAATTTGATTTACTTTAAGGTAATTAAACTATATGTAATTCAGTTACATGAAAGCACTACAGTAGTCTTTGAAAATATATATAATATTAGGATCCATTTATTTGAGGAAAATATAACAAATATTGTTCAGTACCTTGTACAATCACAGAGGGATAATGACTTCTAGAATCTTCCACTAGTCTCTGGAAAAGATGACGGTTAAGAAAAAAAATCACACAAAAAACAATGAACAGTAAAATTAACATATGAAAATAATACATAAAATATAATTTCTGATCAAACAAGAAAAGCTAAATGACACACTTTACAGCTACAACATAAGCAGAGAACAAGAGAAACAATTTTAAAAAGGAATAAATTAGAAGCTGACAGAAAATGAAGTCTCAAAACAAAACTTAGTAATGTAAGCTGTTTCATATTTCCTTCAAAGGTTTGCATAAATTGTTCATGCAACAAATAAAAATATTGACTTTTCTGTTATTACCTGTCTCTGCATATACTGCAAATGTACTGACATTAAATATCTGTGTATATACAAGTGGAAAATGTAAACTCATTTCTCATGTTTTAGGAAAGCCTGAATATTTTATTCATTAGTAAGAAAACGCAATTAATTTGTGAACATCAAACTGTAATCTGGATGCATTGGCTGGAGTACACTTCAGAGCGCTGTTCTACAGGTATTGAGTTACTTTTTTCACTTCCACAAATAATAATAAAAAAATCTTACACCCAACAGTAAACAGTACAGCCTCTTCATAACTGTGCAGGAAGTCTTCCTTATGTGGTCAACATGAAACACAGTTTTTCTTAGATAACTCTTTTTTGCTTATGTCTCTTTTCTTCTTTTTTTTTCCTATTAAAAAAAAGACCAAGATACAACATTGGTAGATCCATTATTCTTAATTTTCTTTTATTGAAATATTTTAGTAAAGTATAGGAATAATACAGAGTTCTCTACATAGCAAAAGTATGAGGAACCATTGAGAAAAAGTAGTAAGTTGTCACATCAGCTACAATTAAATTGAAATTTTGTCTGATTTCCTGCATGCTTGTAAAAGCAAAAAAATAATTAAAAACCCATGCACACAAAAAAAAATCCACAGAAAACCCAAACAAAAACAAGAAAAAAAAAAAAAAAACCAACAAAAAAAAAACCAACAAAAAATCCATTCAGAGTGAGTTCAGAGATTTACAAAATAATGAATCAACCTGTCAATTAAATTTTAAGAATTTTATGTATTTGTAGCTTTCTCAAGTGTGCAGAGAGGAGATGATACACCTAGAAAAATGTAATGAAAATCAGTGTCAGAGAGGAATAACTTAAAATTCAGGGCAGAGTATAAGATTAGAACATTGAAATAGGGTTAAAAAGCAAGGTAGAGAAGAAATAGACATTATGTGTGGTCTGAACACTGCCCCTTAACACAAGTCAGCAAACAGCTTTAAAAAAAAAAAAAACAAAAAAAACAAAACAAAAGAGTGTCATAAACATGATTGACCTGTTCCACTATATATTTTAAAGTTATTTTCAATATAGCAATTAGTGGTTATGTATTTCAATATTATGGCTAAAATAGTTGGATAAATTTAGCATATAATTACATAGGCTAAAGTTCTTTTGTAGCTCTGTTCAGGAAAGTACAGGGAAATAAAGGAAAACTGCAAATACAGACTACATTGGACCATCAACAATGACAGAGTGTAAGGGAACACTGGCTATTTCATAGGCTTATATATTTTGGCAATATCAAAGTGAGTGATGTCGCTCTTGCCTTTAGATCACCAGAGGATAAAAGGAACGTGTCAAGGTTTTCAACGTGCTACCTATTAACTTGGAATACCACACAGCTAGTACAAACAGGCCCAGAAGATTCTTTCTACACCTGGTTGATAACTTCACAGCACAGTCACTAAAGGAGCCAGCTAGGAAAGATGTCCTTCTTGTTATGCTGCATTTTAAGAGGGTCTTGGAAGTGGTGTTTGGTCTTGGCCACAGCAAACATGAAGCAATACAGTTAAAATCTCTGTCAACAGGAGAAAAATCCCAGCAAAACTTCAGTGCTAGACATGAGAACAGCAGACTTCAGACTGCTCAGAAAGCTAGTTGGTGGCAACCTGGGAAAACACTTTAGAAGGTGTTGGGTTTCATCAGTGCTGGTCATTTTTTAAGCACCATCTCTTAAAAGCATGGGAGCAGGGAAGTTGAACATGAGCCTGCAGTACCCTGGCAGCTAGGAGGGCCAACCACGTCCTGGAGAGCACCAGGCCACCATTGCCAGCAAGGCAATGGAAGGGTTTATCCCACTCTGCCCTGCAACAGGCCAACCTCACCTTGAACCCTGGGGACAGTTTTGGTCACCATAACAAAAGGACATTAGCTATTAGAAAGTGTCCATGAAGATGGTGAAGAGCCTTGAGAGGAAGCATTATGGGGAGAGGCTGAGATCACTTGATCTGTTCAGTCTGAAGAGGAGTAGAGTGAGGGGATACCTCATTGCAGCCTGCAACTTCCTCATGAGGAAAAGTGGAGTTGCAAGCACTGATCTTCTCTCTCTGTGTTGACCAGTGGGAATAGCCTGAAGTTGTGTCAGGGGAGGTTTTGGCTAGATATCAGGAAAAATGTCCTTCCACCAGAGAGTGGCTGGGCACTGGAACAGGCTCCCCAGGTCAGTGGTCACAACACCAAGCCTGACAGAGCTCAAGAAGTATTTGGACAACTTTCTCAGACACATGGTATGACTCTTGGGTCCTGTGTAGGACAGTGAATTTATCTGACTCAATGATCTTTGTGGGTCCCTTTGAACTCAGGGCATTCTTTGATTCTATGAGTTGTCTAAAGCTAGAAGTGCATTTTAAGGAATGTAATATTGAAATAACTTTTCCATACCCAAGGAAGTGCAAAGACCAACCTTGTTTTTGCTATGTACCAGTACAGATTACTTGCTTTGCACTCTTAATACAATCTGTATACATACTACCAGAAACATATAATGACAGATGTCTGAGGGATTTACTTGGCACAATTAACATTTTGTATTGGTAATAAAGGAAAAGACATCACATTTTGAATTCAACACATTTACACTAAACAGCATTTCAAAACTTCTAGTCTGTTTCTTGTTCTTGATCTAATGCCAAGAAAGCAAGATTTTTGATTTCTTATATCAAAGTATAGGAAAAAACCCTTAATTGAAAGTTGTTGCAATATGACATTAATCAGAGAAAAACAAACAAACCAAAATAACTCTAAATGTCTTCAATAAACTTCCTTTAAATCCATCTGGAGACTAGAAATACAGCAAATATTTTTCCTTACATTCCTCACAGTGTAAGTTCTAGTAATATAATTGCACTTGGCATTTTACTATACAACATGAATGCAATCATGAAGTGAAACTGAGAAGCTTTCTGAAGAACTTATTTTAAAATTTTTCAGACACTGTGATAAAAGCATGTGAAGTGTATACAGCATCTTAGTGTTAAATTCTGGTCTGTAGTTCCTTAACATAATTTAGCATTTGTCTAAAGTTTCAAATAAATAAAGCAGATGCTTATATTCTCCACCAGAATTTATCTCAAGATAATTATTTGTTTAAAATATCTCTCTGTCTTAGTGCATGTCTACCTTTCAAAAAATAATACACCTGAAAGTTATTTTGAACTGTGTCTGGAGATTCCTCCCTTGAGCAGGGACACCTCCCAAGGTTACTCCTGGAGACTGGGTGAAAGAGATTTGCCTTTGGTCATTTGTGTGGATGAGTAACATCAATCTTTACTCTTACACTGCTTGGTTTGTCAGTTTTGGTGGCGATGGTTTTTTTGTTGGTTGATTGGTTTTTTTTAAATATGACTTTTGCTGTACCACATACCATGCTATTACAGTGTCCACCAAACACTAATTTGATAATTTTCATTACATTTCTTACAATAAAAGAGGATCCTATATACGAATGCTTCAAATTATAGATGTGCACCCAGACTATGTTAGATTTAGCAACATTGAAGCTCATCTTTCACTGTGTTACTCAGACTTCCTGAAGCTGAAAAAACCCCACAATAAATCGTGCTTTGGAAGATATTTAGTTTTTTAAAGCAATACACAGAGCTGTAAGAAATAGGGTTGATAGGAAGGAAAGGTAGATATAATTGGGAGAGTTAGGCAGATGTCAGTGTTCAATACTCTCTCACCAGATTCTATTAGATATTTCACATGTGGAAGGTGCAATCCCTAAAATCAACTTTGCTCATTTGAAGATAATTGATATTACATTCTGATTATACATATTATATTCTGATTTTACACATTGGTACAAAAAAAACACAATAAAAATATAAAATACCGTTAGCAAAATATAGCAATTGCAAGACCCAGTTGAGATACAATACCAGTGTGACTCCCATTGCTGCTCTCTCTAGGCTACTCACCATCACAGCTCTGACGGACTTCAGTCTCTGGGAAGGCAGGCCAGCTGAAAAAATGGTTGTAACCAGCTGAAGCCCATTGTTCTCTTTAAATGTTTTTCTAGTTGTCTGGAATTTATGCTCTGCATTTGGCTGAGTCACACATTCATTCTTCCTATGCTGGGCTGGATAATTAGGGAGATATTTATTCTAATGTAATGAACTCAATGAAAATAATTTATACCACTGATCCACTCAGCTGTAGTAGAGAGAGTTGATGTTACACAGGAAATCTGATTTAGTGGAGTAATACAAAAATTATATCACATAATACAATACAGACCTAAGTTACAAAAAACCTTTTAAATGAAATAAAGTTCACTTTTTGGTCTCTTTTGTTTCAAGATAAAATGAAAGAACTTGTTTTGCAACAGCTGTGTTGCATTTTTCCTTGAGATTAAAGAGCATCTCTTGAGCATGTCGCTCATCTGAGCCTAGCACATGGACTGGGAGCTGAAAATACAGCTAAGGTCAGCACAGTTTTCAGTCAAATGCAGAAATGTTGTATATTTCATTTTAAGCACGTACCCAAACAATTTTTTTAGCTTCTAGCCGGAATGAACCCCTCTTCCTCCACAGGCTTTTCAACATTTTGAGATGGCTCTGTAATGTGTCATGGCAGTGCCTGCATGCCTTGATTCCAGACTTTCTTTTTAAATCCTCAAGGACAAATGAGAAAAGAAATCCTAGTGTTGTGACCTGAAGAGTTTGCATTCCCTTTAGTATGTTGAAGAAAACTGCCTTAGATTTGGAAAGGAAATTAAATGGATTCAGTTAATTAGAGGCATACCTGCTCCAAAGCTGGCTCATTTAGCTCAAGTCAGTTCTAGTTCCAGAATTCTGCAAAAGGGAGTGTTGTCGAGTTCTAGAAGTCCTCCAAAAGTCAGCGTCGTG
>NW_005054542.1:503524-504415 GCF_000277835.1 Geospiza fortis | reverse complement strand
CACCAGTGTTTACAGAAATACAGAAAATACCCTAAATCCTGGCAGGACTTTGAATGAATGGATGTCAGGAAGAATCAGGGAAAAACCTTATATGTGGCTGGAAAGGCCAAAGGAAAAAGTTAATTCCAGAGCTGGGAGCATGTGGAGGAAGAGACGTCTTGTTATATAGTCATGACCTCAAATCTGCCTGAGGATTTCTTGCTTCTCAAATAAAACTTATTAAGCTCCTGCTTGTGGATGAGGAATGTCTGTCAGACAAACACATAATTAAATAACAGCCTCTGCTTTCTCTTCACGCTTTCTGATATTTCTGGACTGTTTTTTATTTGGGTCCTTCTTGCTGAGACAACAGATAGCAAAGTTGAAATCCAAAAAGTAAAAAAATCTGTTCCTCTGATTTTGTGGCAGTGAGGGTTTGAGGATATTTGGTCTCTCCTTATAGCAGTGAGGGTTTGAGAAGTATGTTTAGTCTCTGTCTGGGGTTGTTTGCCCCCTGTCTCGCTGTGGCAGTTAATAATTCCAGATTTTTCCCTGTCTATCCTCAAAAATCCTACCCCTGTAGACACCCCCTTATCTCGAGAATTCACTGTCACGATCTTTCCTTTCTGCCATTGGTCCGTGATTTTCCCGTTCTAGGTTATGTTTCCACCCCCTTCCTCCAAAAAGGTGCTGTTTTTCTCTTTTTCCCGCTCTCTGCTGCTGCCCTCCCTTCAAGCTGCGCGGCTCCTGTGCCCCGCCAGCACCCGCGCTGCATAGATAGCCCTTTGCAGCCCGCACCGGTCTCTGCCACAAGAAAGAAGAACACCCGCACGGCATCAGCTGCCCTGCTCCTGATGTGGGATAGCCCTGCTGCCACCCGCGCTGCCTGCTGCGGGAGAGATCGCTTGTACG
>NW_005054542.1:499889-503063 GCF_000277835.1 Geospiza fortis | reverse complement strand
CATGCGGCAGGAGCGGCCGGCAGCAGAGCCGGCCCAGGCAGGCCCCGTGTCTGTATCAGCTTCCCCGAGCAGGGATGCAGGTGCAGGGACAGGCCAGCAGCCGCAAGTGTTACAGCAGAAGAAAACAGGGATGTCTGTGCTCATTGAGTGCCAGCAAAGCCCTTGGAAGCGCGGGCCTGTTTTGAAGGAGGTCATCGTGTCCTTCACGAGGAGGCCTTCAGAGGAGCCGGGCAGGAGCTTCTGTGCCCGCAGCTCGCCACAGCAGCAAAATGGCATGGGGGACAGAGAGCCACAGAGGCAAGGACAGGGTTCCTCGCTGAGGCGCCCCGGGGCTCTTGATGACACACCTGGGGTGAGTGCTAACAGTAGAATGGGACGGCCTGAGACCAGACAGTACAGGAAAACAAGCCTACCCTGGACAATGGGCTACACCACACAGCAACAGCCACAGGTGATATCTAGGAGGTTCCCTGAGGGCACCATAAACAATGAGGCAATGCTGGAGTGGCTGGGAGCCCAAGCTCCGGGCAGTAAGCCAGTGGCCTGGACCATGGAGCAGGAGTGTGAAAATGCCCTTGGTCCAGGGCTGTCTGAGGAAGAGCAGTGGGAAGATGCCCTCGATATTGAGGTGTCTGATGAAGATGAATGGCAAGACGCAGTAGACACAGAGCGGTGCCAAAGGAAAGATGGCATTGGGTCATTAACTGTCCATCACTGGGTCAATTCCTTGGGCCTGCAGGACAACAAAAGCTCCCACACTGGTCCCAAGGAGGGTCCCAGTTACCCCATGGCTGACGGAACAGGAGCAAGTGGCACACCGAAAGGATCTCAGGACAAAGAATGTCCCTCAAATGAACGCCATGAAGAAGATGACACAGCCATTGTCACCCCAGCAGCTCAGGAAAAGCCCTCTCTGGTGGAAAACGAGGCATCAGCTCACCCAGATCAAGGCCAGGCCTTCACCTACAACATCCATTTGTCTACCCTCCTGGACACCCTGGCAAAAGAGACCCACATGTCACACAGGAAGGTGCTGAGCGTTCTGCAGAAGACCTTAACTGCCACCCAAGGCAAAGGAGAGCAAAAGAGACAGCAGCCCACAGGCTGCCAAGAGGTTGTGCCAGAGCCAGCGCAGTCCATCAGGGCTGAGGGCCTGGACAAGGAGCCCTCTGTGAAACAGGGTCCTGGCCAGCAGCTCCTTGAAGCAGAGCCCGACCTGCCAGTGAGCATGAAGGAAGCAACAGAAGCAGGAACACCTGCAAGATCTGCTTTCAGATCTCCTTCACCCACAGTCATTGATGCTCTGGCTCAAGAGAGAAGGACATCCATCTTCAAGAGTGCCCCGAGGGTTCTGCCCCGGGCCTTCACTGCAATGCACAGGAGAGGAGGGCAGGAAAAACAGCAGCCCACAGCCTGGGATCTGCAGGACACAGGCCAGAATATCAGCAGTGATCTCCTGAGTGAGGCTACCATTGTGAGCCAGGGGCACAAGCAGAGAGAAGTGCAGGAGTACCTGGAACACAGCATGGATGCAACGCTGGCAGTAAGAGCCAGAGCAGCAGGGGCAGTGAGCCTGGCACATGGCCCGTACAGCCCTACAGTTGATGGCCCAGCAATCTCGGGCACTGTCCAGTACACAACAGATAAGATCCTAAGCAGAGCTATGGTTGTGACCCTTGAATCTGAGGAGTACGCAGAAAAACAGAGGGACCTGGAACAAGGCACTGCTGAGGGCATGAGGGTAACAGCCGCAGCAAAAGAGACAAAGAGCCCAGGACATAGTGTGCACAGTCAAACAGATGACGGTCTGCTATTCCCAGACTACAACAACTACATCCAGACGGAAGTGGTTAAGAAGGCTGTGCTTATGGTCCAGAAACCATTCGAATACCCAGACAAGAAGCAAGACCAGGAACTAAGTGCAGAGGGATCAACATCAGTAGAAAAACCTGCAGAACGTGTCCAAAGCCTTCCTGCACCTACACTCATCAATGTCTCAGCTCAACAGAGATGGGTGAGGCCTGTCCAGAAAGCAGTGGCAACTCCACCCTTAGCCTCCACCTCAACCTCCAGCACAGAGAAGAAGGAGAAGAAGCAACCAAAAGCTGTTAGCAAGGATCTTCTGGTCACAGCTGAGTGTATCAGGAGAGATGTCCCAGGCAAGGCTACAATTGAGATCCAGGGATCCAGACAGCAGATTGTGGAACAGCAGGATGTGCAACCCAGTAGGGATGTGCCACCAGCAGTAACATCCACTGCAGCAAGGACAAAGAGCAATGTACACGAGACACGCAGTCCCACAGCTGATGTGCCAGTCTTCTTGAATGCATCTGACTACATACACACTGAAGTTGTTAAGAAGGCCATGCTTGTGGTCCAAAGACCCTTGGAAGAACCACAAGAACTGTGGGAGCATGAACAAAAGAGAGATAAAGAGACTGGAGCAAAAACCACAGCAGCAGAGGCAGGGGGGCAGACACATGTCCCGCAGAGCCCCAGGGCCAGTGGCCGAGTTCTCATGGGCACCGCCCAGCACATCCCAGCCACAGCAGAAGTGACAAAGAGCCCAGGACATAGTGTGCACAGTCAAACAGATGACGGTCTGCTATTCCCAGACTACAACAACTACATCCAGACGGAAGTGGTTAAGAAGGCTGTGCTTATGGTCCAGAAACCATTCGAATACCCAGACAAGAAGCAAGACCAGGAACTAAGTGCAGAGGGATCAACATCAGTAGAAAAACCTGCAGAACGTGTCCAAAGCCTTCCTACACCTACACTCATCAATGTCTCAGCTCAACAGAGATGGCTGAGGCCTGTCCAGAAAGCAGTGACAACTCCACCCTTAGCCTCTACATCAACCTCCAGCACAGAGAAGAAGGAGAAGAAGCACTTAAAAGCGGTTAACAAGGATCATCTGGTCACAGCTGAGTTTATCAGGAGAGACGTCCCAGCCAAGGCTACAATTGAGATCCAGGGATCCAGACAGCAGATTGTGGAACAGCAGGATGTGCAACCCAGTAGGGATGTGCCACCAGCCGTAACATCCACTGCAGCAAGGACAAAGAGCAATGTACACGAGACACGCAGTCCCACAGCTGATGTGCCAGTCTTCTTGAATGCATCTGACTACATACACACTGAAGTTGTTAAGAAGGCCATGCTTGTGGTCCA
>NW_005054542.1:478356-499697 GCF_000277835.1 Geospiza fortis | reverse complement strand
CCCCCCCCCCAGCCACACAGTCCATGACCTGCCTTTGCTGACATCAAAGAGTATGACATGAGTGGATTTCCTCTCTTTTCTATATCTTCTTATTTTGTCAGGTTTTAGTGGAAAAAACCATACTTATATATATATTTATATATATACCTATATATATACACCTTTATATACACACCCATATAAGTACAGCTGTATTTATATATACACACATATATATACATACATAGTATATACATTTATATATACACATACATACGTATTTATATATACACACACATATACCGTATATATATAGATATATACACACATATATATACATACATAATATATACATTTATATATACACATACATATGTATTTATATATACACACACATATACCATATATATATAGATATATACACACATATATATACATACATAATAGATACATTTATATATACACATACATACGTATTTATATACACACACACACATATACCATATATATATAGATATACACCCACATACACATAAATAGCATGCCTCTTAGTTACTCTTGGCACATAGATTATTTAAGGATAATTTTTGAATGTGGTACTGGTATGTCAATTTTGTCTGCACTCTCTACAAATTTGTCTACTGCAAAACTAGTATTCTTACATAGGTAAGACTCACTTCTTCACTTCCACTCAACTTTAGAATTGTCCAGCATAGCAGAAACACAGTTGAAAAAATATAGGAACTTGTTCAATAAATTCATGTTTTCTGGATGTTCTGAAGTGTTCAGGAGCTTTTTTCACCCCAATGTACGAGAACCTGTTTATTTACTTAGATGACACAGACAAGAGTGTTTGTAGTGTCGCTGTAAATTTCCTTGAGGAGGAAGCCTCAGTACTATTCCATTTCCTTTTCTGAATCGAGCGTCCTCAGTGTTCCATGCTCATGGAGTGCAGGAGCCACGCTGTTCACTAAGCCTTGGAGTCCTGCCCTTGTCCGTGCTTGCAGTGCCTGCACACCACCTGTGACCAAACATTGACCGGCCATCGCCAGACCCAGGGTAGCAACGCCCTCCGTCTCTCTCTCCAACTCTTTCCTCCTTTTCCTTCCTTTGCTTTTGCCTTTCCTATCCTCTCTTTTAGGGTCTTGGGTCTTTTTTTTTTTTTTTCCTTTTTCTTTCCAGTAAACGGTCCACAGGTGTAATATCGATCTTGTTTGCATCTAATTTCATCTTAGGAATCTGGTAACTTTTTCCCCCTCAGGTCTCACTCTGGAATGGGACATCTTTGGTGTCAGAAGTGGGAGTGGACCAAGACAGCCAGCCAAAGAGGGGAACATAATAGAAAAGTAAATCCCCCAAACAAGAACAGCAAAAACAAGAGGTGCCAGCCTGTATGATGAGTGTTATTCACTGCTAATATATATGGTGATTATCAAATCAAGAGGAAAGGCGAGGGTAGGTCCTTCACCAGTTCCTTAACAAACAAATCCTTAAATATTTTCCCAAGTATTTTCCTGGTGCCGACAAAAGCCTGTCACACCTAAGACAGGGCTTGAAATCAAGCACATTTAGGAGTTGCCTGTTGCACTGCACTTATGGATGCCATTTGCTGCACTGGAGGAACTGCAAGGTGAATCCTGGGTGGATTCTGTGTGATGGATGCTGTTTCGGGCTCATGCTGTATATCTACATGCAAGGTCTGCACAGGAAATTCAGAGGGTACCAGGTGATACCCTAAGAAGTCATCATAACTGCAATGACCTGGTTAGTGCAAGGTTGTTCTGCTACCCACAGCCTGGCATTCAGAGGTATCCGATGCATATTACAAAGGAGGAAAAGAAAGAAAATTCTAACGAAGAACTAATGCTAATGAAGTATGGCAAGCACAGTGTTGCTTAGACAGTTCCTTAAAAGTGGGATAAGATTATCTTAATATTTTAAAAATTAGGTTGACACTTCTACCTCCAAAAAGCTTTCTAAATGTCAGTCAGTAGCAGGATGCTCTGCCTACACCCAGATACTGCAGCTTGAATTTAGTCATATTTACATTCTGTCAGTGATGAAATGAGCAAGAAAGGCCTGCTGTTAAGTGATGTATTGAGCAAGCAGGGTCTGCTTAGTCGGTCAAGGAGACCTCAGCACTCTTCAGCACTCATCCCAGCAGATCCTCTTTGCTCAATCGCATCAGATTGATCAATCTCATCAATCTCATCAATCTGATGAGACTGAGCAAAGAGAATCTGCTGGGATGAGTGCTGAAGAATGCTGAGATCTCCTTGACCAACTATCAGACTCACCTGCAAGGAAATGCAAGGCCCTCATAGGAAGAGTCAAAAGTGTCAAGCAGAAGAAACCAAAGAACTGATTACACCTTCTGCAAAAAAAAGAGCATACTTTGCTGAATTAGCCTGGCAACATTTAGTCTAAAAATATCTATGACTGGCAGTCAATCACATCATACTATAAAACCCCAGTCCCATTTTTTTTCAGTGAGGGCTTCGAAGACATTTGCCCATGGTAGTTGGTATGTGTGAATAACATCAATCTCTACTTGATAATTGTTTTTACTAGCCCTAGTGTTTTAACAGTGCTTCAAAAATAGTGCACTATAGTAGAAGTTATAGTATACTGTATGGTAGTAAATCTGATGGAAATATTTTTTGTCTAATCACTAGAATTATTGTAGTAATTTAAAAACCATGAAAAATAAATGAATAAATATACACATATATATATATACACACACAGGGTTTGTCATCCTTAATACTATTGGACAAATCAATACAAGGGTTATATTACAGCTTTATGATCTTTTCGGCATAAACTATTGGCTATATCTGGGGCTAAAATTGTATAGAGATGCACCTTGACTCCTCTCTGAGGAGGAGTCTGAGTAGCAAGGGGTTACTTTCTGCACTCCATGTCTCAGTGAAAGGGCTTCTCTTACAAACCCTGACAGATGCTCCCATTCTGCCTGTGCCACAGAGCTGTCCAAGTCTCACACTGTTTTGTCACTACAGAGCGTGACACAGTGCAAGCACCAATAGGAGGCTGTATAGGGCCATTTATTAAAGCAACATGTTGCCTTTATAGTTTTACAGGATGTTTACATTTGTTTAACAGACACGTACCCTGCCCATTGGTCATGAAAAAGAAACAAAACTCGCAATAGGTGAAAAGGAGCCACGTCACTCTCTGAGCCAACTAAAGTCCATATCTTTTAACTTCCTCTCTTTCTTCACATTGTCATGGTGATAGCCTTGGTATCATCCTTAAGAGAGTTGTGGGGCTTTCCTTATCTTCAGGAAGCCTTTGTGGCTCACAAGAACAGCACAAAAATATCTTCCCTACCCTGTTTTTGTCTAATGTGCTACTAAATTTATTTGCCTCAGACTACTGCAGGATCCTAATTCCAAAGCAGTCAAGACAGTCAGGGGGAGACTCTTCCATTGCCTCAGTAGCCCAGAGAAAATTTCTCACACTTAATTGCAAGCCTGTCACTGTCAGAGACTGAAATGTTATAATTTATGGCTTAAATATCTTCAAGGATTTTTTGCCTATAATAGCAAAGAAAACTACCACACCCAGACTAAGGCCCTGGATCAAGTTTAGCACCTTTGCAGTGGAGACCACAAGCCCAGGGCTATCAGCTGCCAGACTCACACAAACCCTCACACTGAAAGTGGCGGGGGAGAGAAGAGGTTTTGGGGTGTGTGGTGAAAAAGCCTCTGCTCCCAGGCAGTTAACACCCATTCTCTGCACTGCAGACCAGCTCAGCCCTGAGGCCCCTTCACCCCAGGAAAATCCACATTCACATGAAGCACAGCAGAGGGGATGTCACAGTCCATCAAAGGCCAGCCCCCCAAAGGGGTCCCCAGACCCTGCACCTGAGCACTGCAAATGATGCAACAGATCCACAGTGCTGCAAGGAACAGTGCCAAACTTGGCCTCCTTCAAAGGAGGCTGTGGTGGTGTTCGCAGGGGTCCCAGTACGAGGGAAGAGATGAGAATCTTGACTCCATGTTTCAGAAGGCTTATTTATTATTTTATGTTATATATTATATTAAAAGAAAATTATATATTAAAACTATACTAAAGAAAAAGAAAGGATACATCAGAAAGCTGGAAAGGAATGATAATAAAATCGTGACTGACCAGAGTCCCAACACAGCTGGACCTGTGATTGGTCATCAAGTAGAAACAATCCACATGGACCAATCAAAGATGCACCTGTTGCATTCCACAGCAGCAGATAATGATTGTTTTTCTTTTCCTCTGAGGCTTCTCAGGAGAAAAAATCCTTGCAAAAGGATTTTTCAGACAATATGTCTGTGACAGGAGGCACCTGGGTGTTCCCAGCTGACCCAAATGGGTGTTATTCCATTGGATTATATACTTTCTGGTGGCAGCAGCAGGTGATGGGGCACCCTCATCACCAAGAAGGCCAGATGGAGGGGAGCAACAAGATGTTACTGGCATCCCAAGAAGGGTGATATGTTTCAGTCTAACCCCTGTCACTCTTTTCCTGTCCCACCATGCACACCTCTTTTTCTTTCTGTCTTTCTTTTTTCTTTCTTTCTCTTTGTCTCTTTTACCCCTAAATGAAAAAAACACCTTTTTTGGCACGAACATCTAACCTCACTTGGTTTAATAATGTTTTTTAGGTATATTCTGAACGTTTCTGGGTTAGATCCATGTTTGTCACAGACCCTTTTTTTCCTTTGGTCTTCTGTATTTAACCAGTTCATTACAGTAACACAGGAGTTGTAACGTGGTGGGGGTTTATGGGTTGGAGACAGAGATGACACACATTCCAATGCTACAAGGAGTGACCCTAGACAAGCATCAACGTTTTGACTTTCTCCTGATCACAAGAAAGGCTTTTCTGATTATTTGACAAAATTCTAAAGAAGTGAAAACCAGCTCCTGACTACAGGCAGGTCACATCCTTAAGCAAAAATTTCCTTCTCCCCGGTATGGATTACATTCATATTACACACCTCTTTACACTGTTGCCATGCTGCCTAGACTGCCCACAGAAAATAAAGCCATACAAGGACCTGAGCCTTCTGTAGCACAAGGTCATGCAGTGCCCTTAAATGACCTGTTCATATAGTAAAAGATGTGAGATCTGAAATCTCACTCTTTGTAAGGAGGATTGTAAATATACCAGTAAGATACAAGAAATTATGGCTGAAAAAATATAGTGGCTAAAAATAATGCTCCACATAGTAGTTATACTTAAAAATATTAGTACATTAAGATATTGAGAGAAAAAGCCTGCAGGAACAGATAACTCTAGTTACTCTTACTCTCCTAAAGAGAAAAAGTGGCTAGCTCTGTCCTTAAACTAGAGAATAATTTTAGATTGTGTCAAACAGTTCTTTATACTGCTAACCATTGAAGCTTGTTATATGTTGCATACAGAAGTATTGGGGAGGTGCTGAGGAGACCACAAAATAAAGGAGTGCATGTCCTATCTCTAGTAAGAACATGACTTGCAGCTACATTCAGGAAGTATATCACCATTTGAATAATTGCAAGAAAAAGAATTACTAGAGTCTTAAATCTTAACCACAGAAATATTACTCTCTTTAAAGTACAAGCAGATAAGCCTGGCACACAGTGTTCTCGGTGGTGGGCAGCCACTCTTACTAGTCAAAATGCCAGATAAAAAAAATATATGCCCTTTTCCCCTGCTACTTGATCTTCACAATTTTACAGCCATTTGTGTCTGCAGTTGTTAGAAATAAATCTCTAAGTATACAACTGTACAGCTTATGTTTCCTTTGAAAATTAACTGTCTGTCTAATTTCTAACAGTGCTAAACCTGTCTTGTCACCACACACAGAGATATCCTTGTTTTTCCACAGAAAGGCCAGTTATGCTGAAACAGAAAGGGGAATGTGGGATGACAACTTCATTCATCCATAGCATTAAGACAGATAATTTGGCAGACCAGAAACTGTTTGTGCATCTTAAGCAGCTGCACTAGCAGGAGTATTGAGCTGCCTTGAGCTAGTTCTTAAAGCCAACACCATATTTGCATCACAGATTACTTTTCATGTCTAGTGGGTACCAGCCAAAGCTTTCCCTCATTTGGTGTCTCCTTCCATGCTTCATATTCAAAAAGAATTCTAGTGCCCCAGGAGACTTGTGCCACTCTTGCTGCCAGCTGATGGACTTAGCTCTTGCCCTCTAGATACTTCCCCTGTGCCAGTTGCATATGCACTTTCCACTTGCTTGGGGGCAGGTTTCCAAATCAAAAGTGTGCATTGTGTTAGAGCATGGTGTTCACATCAAGGCACTGCCTCTGGTGCTATCAATGGCTCTTTCTTTGCTTGTGTTTCTGTATTCCCAGTGATCCTGTCTTTTGCACGCCAAAGGCTGCTGTGACAGCAAATATCAGGGGTACAAGAATAACATGGAACATTTTGAGAAAAGGATTATTTGGAATAAAATTAATTTTTGGTCTTGACATTTTTATAATAAAGACAATTTGCTCAAAGTATTCAATTACTTATTTAATATAGGCAAGATTTCTTGCACATAGTTTTCTTGAGAAGTAAACAACATAATGTGCCTCATTTCAGCCTGAGCTGATAGGATGATATACCAAAACTGTGACACTCATACACAATGTGGAATCTGTACAATAAGTTTGAGGATACTAACCCTTGACAAAACAGAAAATCTTAGGACATAACTACAAGGGTGAAAGCTCTTTGGAAGTATTTAGGCAGAACACAGTTAAGATAGTATAGCATAAATTGAAGATGGTTGGTTAAGATGATTACATTAGCTTGCCAGCATACTCTGGAATCAAATCAATTAATATCAGTTTGTTCGCTGGGTCACAGAATCACTGATACTTTATTTAAGCATTAGGCTAAATAAATAGTAACAATGTGTTTTCCAGACTCTATGATTGTTCTTCAAAGGTAATGTGATATACTCAATTCAGGATTCCTTAGGGTCTCAAATTATTAAAGTTATATAATCATTTATGGTTTTGAACTGAAAATTTTCTGCAGTGAATGTTCAGATTGTTTTCTCTATATAACTTGTGAAGCATCAAATACATAAAGAAATCATAATTAGTAGAACCTTGACATCACAATCAGTAGAACCATGCTTAGTGCACTTAGAGAGATAGATGATATTTGTTCAGTTTAAACTTCGCACCAGGAGCTATAAAAGTCAGAGAACAGAACCCCTCTTGGTATACCTGTGGTTACATTTGAAAGAGGAGGGGAAGGAAAACTTATAAAAAAATCTCAGGACAGATAAATTCACAGCTTTTGGAAAAGCATAATGAAACATAGAGGCAACAGAAAAGTGCGTAGCTTGCACAGGCTATTAGAACACGGTGGTGTTTCTTACCCTCTTGAATTACTTTGTTTCTCCAATTTTTGATCTCTCAAGGCCCAAACTGATATGCTGTAAACCATGAGGGCTTGAGAACTATATGAAATGTTGATATAAACAATTAGAGACAATGCAGCTCAAGCAACAATTTCCAGTCTTTTTGAATAAATATAGTCTGCGGGTAATAAGTTATGACAACATAGATTTAATACCAATTTCAATGAGCAAATTCATGTTTCCTATAATTTGGTAGGAGAAGCAACAGTACTACCTAAGAAAAGGATTTAAAGTGGGTATAAATATAAAGAACAAAAAAACCTCCATGAAACACAACAAAAAAACCCCAGAAATTAGTACCTATAGTTTTGTATTTTATATATTTCCAGTACAGAGAGAATGGAACAGATATGTAAATTTAGAAAAACTATGGTTTATACAGGCTTGAAAAATAGGTATAAAAGCAATTAAAGAACTCAAACTTATCTGAGTGATGAATACTGTTTTTCTATCCTGCCTAATTTAAAAACTCTATATGTTTATACATAATTTTCTAATAAGAGGTGTTCATTTACTTCCCTTTAGATACCATCATGTATACTTAATTGTTTCCCAATAAATTTGTGCACATTTGGGTCCAAATAAGTCCTCTTAAAATACAATCATTTTATACACTTTTTCAGCAAATGTCAGAGAACATAATTAATATGGCATCTCAGTAACTATGGAAAACAAGATGCTCTAAGGATAGAAGAAAGGATGTATAGTCAATTATTGACTTTGGAAGTGTAGAAATAAGATTTAGGAGTCTTATTTTTTTGCCTTGTCCTTAAATTTACATGAAAATTATGACTGGTACAGGAGGCATTTAAGTGTTGTAGTTCTATGTTTAGGTACTATGTCATGATTATTTCCTTATCTAAAAGTACTTATTAAAAAGTATAAGACTTAATTTTTTTTTTTAATTCACAAAAATATTAAGTAGCAACATTCTGTAGTGCATGCTATATGAAAAAATTACTTTTAATTCCAGACAAAAAACTGGGCATCCAGTTTATCAATGTGAAAGGGACTTTACGCTTTTTAGTCAAGCAGCAGATTAAGTTATTGGTAAATTATTCAACAGGAAAAATTAAGCAAACAGATGTTTAAAAGACAGAGTTATGTTTAGGACACCATCTACTCTTAGAATACTGCATTAGCACTAGACAAAAGACTTACATACTTCCAGGTAAATGGCAATGATAATCATACAGCACATATTTTTTAGCATGTAGATTGATTGCACTAAGATTCTATATAGAAAAAGCTTTCCCTTAACATGTCACAAGTTAGAGAAGGAATAGCCTCTGAAGAAGATCAAAAGAGGTGGGTTTTTATATTACTTAGTAAATGTGAATATCCTAAGCAAGCCAAGAAAACGAATTATTGAAGGGATGCTGAAAAAATAGAAGAATATTGTACAAATCAGAAAAAGCCACAAGATAAATAATTTCATAATTTATCTAGCATACTAAAAAGAAAAACATTGACATCATCCAGTGTAAATACTGGTAAATCACCTGTCATATGTAAAAAGTAAACCCAAGAAAGGAATTAAAACTGCAAAAAAGAAACAGGACATCATGTCTCAACTCTTCAATCAATGTAACATTAACTTTCTGATTACTGGAAGCCAGATACTCTTTGTTAAATTAAACTTTCTTGTGGGCAGCGGCAAAATCAGTAGATATAGTGGAGTAATTTCAGGAAGGTTTAGAATGCCTTTAGCTACTGAAATAGGGGATATTTAATAACTTGATTTACAAAATCTTGCTACCATAAGGTCTGGTCACTTCAGAAAAAAGTCACACTGCAGATGTTACTTACAAAATATAGAATTTTAAGTCTGAATTGTTTAATATAATATAATATTTTATTCAAATTGGGAGCAGTTGGTGAATGAACCTGGGCATTTCTAAAACGAAGAGAATGATCACAATTTTAAGTTTACATGTAGTCAGTTTTTCCAGTTTCATACATAAATAGTCCTAATAGATAGTGAACTGAAATAAAAGTTCATTATGAGTTGATACAACAACTTCATATCCTAAACCACATTCCTAAAAATAGGAATTTTTTTCCTCAGTATAGCTGGAGATCATGCATTCTTAAACACCAAGTTCTTTCATAATCATTGAGGATCTCTGGCCTTGTTCAATGTGCAGCTGAAGATATTTCTTAAATTGTCAATGACTTCAGTGATTGCTCTTTACACCCAGTGCTGCCAGATTTCTTAGGGATGATCCATGAGTTACTGTAGCCCTCGCTTTCACTCCAATGACTGACAAGAAATGAGATTATAAAATATGCCAGTTTCTAGAGAAACCCTGAAACATGAGTATAGCTTATGACATAAACTTATCTTTCAATTATTAACAGTTCATTTGGAATTTTAAAACAATAAATTTGACTTTTTTAGAATATTCAGAGCTTGTTAAGACATTTCCATAAGCATATATAAAAGCTATTTTTTTAAAAAGTGAATTCATTTTCTACCTATCTTAAATCTAAAAGCGATTTAAGTGCCAGAAAATTTTTAAGAAATAAAGTTTTTAAGAAATGAAGTTTTTTTGTTTAATACTGAGAGAAAGAATTTTAGTTCATTGATGCTGAACAATACAAGTAATTGCCAAATAATTTCAGTATGCTATTTTGTTCTTTTGCTTTTTTAAATATATCTTTAATTAAATATATAAGGGTCTTTTAAATTATGAATACATGTATATTTTTAATGTGTGTACCTTAGTGATCTCAAATATAACAGCTTCAGATTCACTTGTATAATTCTGATACTTAGAAATTTCATGTTTAAAAAGTTCTGCAGGTTTAAAGAAAGAGCAACAACCTGAATGATCAAAATTGGCAAAACTCAGCTGTGATGGATGTGCTCCTCCTGTTTGAACTAATGGGGCTCTGGTGGAAGTTGATTCTCAGCACGTAGAATCTAACTTAATCCTATTGTGGGTGGGTAATTCTCTGTCAGTGAGACTTCAGCACATGACTCCCCAAAGTGCGGTTTGGCTGGAGATGGTGCTGATTACTGGTCAAAACTGCATGAACACAGCAGAAAATGTGGCTACAGGTGTTGACTGTCACTTTATACTATAAATATTTGCAGCCATCAAGGTCCATTGAGCTCTCCCTCTGCAGCATCTGTCTGTGCCCTGGGGATCTTCCCTCAAGCAGGAACACCTCTCAGGACTACCTCTCAAGGCTGAGAGCTCCCTTACCTGACACTAGACACCTTGAGTAGGTGCCAATTTTCGTGTGCATTTAACATTTGAAATGCATTCAGTTAAGCTGTCATGAACTTTTAGTAGCAAATTGACCAGTAATCCATGTGTACTTATTAAATATTTTACATACCTAAGTCTATTGGTTAAAATTCTCTAACTGCCTACTCATATCTGTCTGAGTGAGCTCAGACTACTTTACTGCAACAGCCTATACACCAAGACTATTGTCTCTCTCTCTCCATTATGACACTTCTAATAATTTCAACAAGCTTTCCTGAAACCCCATTTTAAACATTGACTATGATTCTTCAACAAGTCATGCCAAAGTTACTGAAATATTCTTAAGTATAATGGCACTTTATTAGGAAGGAAGGACTGATAATTTTATTTCTATATTTTAGTTGCATGTTTCCCAATAGAATAGTGTTTTGTATCTAAATATTGTCTTTAGGGACTACTTCATTAATGCTGCTGTCAATAACAACAATAATAGCAATAATAGCAGATAGTAGTAATAGAGAACATTTATTTTTGCAAGCCTGTCCATAAATATAAAGCATTACTCCTTTTCGTTGTTTTATTAATATTCCTATATATAAGAGGATATATGCTGACAGTGAAAACTGACACACAATGAAGAAATTATTTTTGCTGTTGTTGCTCTGAAGTATTAGTTTTTAAAATAATTTCTTTAGGTATGACTCTGTGAGGAGTCCTTACCAAAGGTCTTGACAGAGTATTACCCAGTAATCCATGGGTTTATCATCACATTTTGCAAAAAACTCATTTCAGTGATGTAGCAATAGTTTGAAGGTCATAATAATCTGTGAAGGTTAATTTCCTGAAGCACGGTTCAAAGCTTTTGCAACACTCAGGGCTGAACTGGGTGTTTTGCTGAAGCCTACTTCAATCAAGATCTAACCTGTGAATAATCAAGAAATACTGCACAAGTACTTCTAAGATCCACTTTTCTAATCCAAAGGTGTGATAGGATGCAGCCAACCATGGTAATTCTACTTGGAACAAGTTATTATCAGATAGAAAACAGGTTGGTAGGCTGAAAGGTGCTGGAGACTTTAAAGACTTCAAATGTTTTCTTGAATAGAATATGCACTTTTTTACTTGTCTCTTTCCCAAATGTGTAATTTATCTGTTGCAGCAGATTCTTTTCTATCCAAGGCAAGCAAATCAACTGGGGAGGGGAGGGGGTGGAAACACCACCCTCTAGCCACTTCACTCTCTACTATGATTCTCTAACCTTCTGTGACCAATTAAATTTACACCCTCTCACACAAACACTGTCTATGCAGATCTCTCTACTACTATGAACCCTGTCCTTAGACTGACTTTTAGCCCAAGGGAATGCAGGGAGACCTCCTGAACGAGCAGTATAAATCAGCTTACAGAGACAGGAGCAATTAGGGATCAATGGAAACTTTTATATTGAACATCTTTTGTGTTAAAGTTAAGAGTCTTCATTTGCACTTCAGAAGTTTCTTGTATCTGTTTTTGCCTTAGGCTGTAACTACACATGATTTTTTCTCTCTTTTCCCATCTACCTCTCCCATTTCCCATGGTTGCTAACACCTCAGAATAATTTTTATAGAAGTGGTAAAGTTATGCTGTGGCATCCTGTGCACACAGAGTCATTCCCAAACCACTCAGCCTGGAAAGGACATCAAGAGGTCTTTTTTTGCCACCTCTACTCGTAACATGGTTAGTTCTGAGCTTAGATCAGGTTGCTCAGGGTTCCCTCTATCTGGAGCTTGAAATCCCTCTAGTATGAAGACAAGCTGTGGAGCTTTTCTGTGCAATCTGTGCCACTGCTTAATCACCGCTTTAATTATTCCCACCATCTCCACCATATCTATTTGGAACTTCCTCTACTCAGTTTACTGTTGTTTGGTCCCATCATCTGACCAGGCATAGCTGTGAGGAGCTGTGCTCTTTTCAGGACATCTGCTGCTCAGCAGGTAATATTATTCTTAAGACTAGTCTAGAGACAGGGATCTTCAATGAGAAACTTATTTCAGGTTTTTACATAAGCACAAGTGAATGCTGTTGCAGTACACCTGAGAGAAAATTTGAGAGCAACACAAGAACACTTGTGAAGAGGAAGACAATTTCCTTCACAAGGAAGGAATTCCTTCAACACAATTCCTTCACAAATGTTAAGACCATGAAAAATTTTAACCATTAAAAATGTTTGGTTTACTGACTATATAGAAACAAAACCAAGTTCAATAGTCTGAGCCCTATTAATTTCTTACCTTATGAAAATAATGTCAGGGAGGGATTGATCTCAGAAAGTTTAGTCTCTCTCTAAAAGGGTTAATTGTGTAATTCTGCAGATATAAAAATCCGGTTGTGTACTGTTAGACTGTGTTTTACACTGTGCTGACACAGCAGTCATTATAATCAGCAAGACTTTTAAGTTCAAAGCTGTGGATGAACTCAATCTCTTAAGTAAAATAGCTTTACTTGAATGCTTCCTCCCCTTCTATGTATTTTTTGTTTTCTTGTGGGGTTTGGGGGTTTTGGGAGTTTTTTTTTGTTTGTTTGTTTGGTTTGCTTTGGTTGGGTTTGTTTTTTGGTTGGTTGGTCTGTTGGGTTTTTTTGGGGGGTGGTTTGGGTTTATTTGAAATGTGAAAAAGAGAACATAAAAGCATACAACTCAGATTCATAGATGTAAGGCAAAAGGAATGCCTGTCCAAATGCCCACTCTCCATTTCTCTGTGAAGACATGCCCATTTTATTGATCTTTCATCTTGTGTATTTCAAAGGTCAGATTTTAATAGAAATTAACCATGCCTATGCATGTAATTCCATGTCTATATTCTCAACGCTTAATTCTACAAATGCACTTTAAAAACAGACCTTTTCCAATTCAGTAAAACTGAATTGACAAAATAAGCGTGTCAATTAAATTTTCAAGCAGTTTAGAATTGCAAAGGGCAGTGCTTGTGCAGAATCAGAATTCTCCTGTCTCACCTTCACAAGCAAATTGCACAATAATTTTTTCAAGTTTCTAGCTTTTCTTGGACAGAAATAACACAAACCCCCTAAAGTCTCATAATACCTCAAAGTCTCATAAATTTTCATATATGTTTCTCCCTATGTTTTCCTGTTAATAACTTTGCTGAATTATTTTACTTTCTTCTTTATTAAAAAAAATAATTTGTTTTTAATTTGTAAGCTCTTATCAAGCACTTTAAACAAGTTAGTTTCTCTGACAGAAGGGTTATGGTAACAGAAATAATGAAAACCAAACAGTAGAGTAAGATCTGCTTTAAACTCACATCTCCACCTACCAGATCTGACTGGTCTTTGAGGATGAATTAGTCCATTAGTTTTCTACACCTTTTGTGTTTTTCTGAATGCAACTCTTTTACAGTTAATCAATAGGAATTTGTTGTTGTAATATTCAGAAGTTGTTTACAGGATGTTAATTGGTTTGTGCCTCGTGCCTCTGCCACCCGATCCTGAGTGAGTCACTGTGGTAGAAATGCAAAGGAAGTCAGAAGCTTTCCCCTTTGATGAATTTCTCTTAAAAATTGATAGCTGATCTTTCAGTAATCAGTAAAAAAGTTAAGCAGGTTTGCCAAGGGGACCAAATGTTGCTGCAGAAGGTGATAGGCTGTTTGTCTGATCACCAGACTCTATCCAGGCATCAGTATAGGACAGAGACTGTAATTTATAAACCACTGTTACTCACAGCAGGAAAGTGCCAATGATAGGAAGGGCCACAAAAGCAATTTAATTTGTAACTGATTATTTCTTTTATATTGTACCTATTCTCAACACCATAGGCAAAGCAAACCATCACTTCTTGCGAAAATATTTTTTTTTGCCAGTCACAAATGTTGCACGGCATGCATTCCATTGCAAATAAGCTGCAAGGTTTATAAGAAGTCATATGCTTCTTTCAACTACTTATGTAAAAGATTTTACTTGCAGGATGGCACATACAGCCCTGAGTTTTTGTTTGTTGCAGTCCATTGTAACTTTCCTTTTTTGTGACAAAGAAATTTGTGGAAAGCCTGAAAACCATGCAAATAAATATTTTAACCTTTCTTTTTTGCACATTTTAAAAACTACCTAAACCAAAATAGAATCATGAGCCTGAAATTAAAGATTTTAACATTGTAAATTATGGAGGCAGATTAGATCACTGGGTGCTTTGCAGACACAGCAGATGATACTGCACAGCACATTACCCTATAAACATTTAAAGCACCTAAAACCATAACATTTGAAGATTTGTATTAAAGATATGCCTGAGTTTATAACAACAACATTAATAATATTAATAATAATGTGAAGTAATAATATTAATAACAATGTCAAATTTACTTTATAAATAATTTATTTTACATTTCTGACTTCTTTAATTTCTTCAGGATTTCATCACAACTGCATGAAAGGAGATTGTAGCTAGGTAGGTGTTGGTCACTTCTGCCTCATCTCAACTGAAAGGATGAGTGGAAATGGCCTTAAGACTCAACAGGAGTGGTTCAGCTTAGATATTACAAAGTTTTGCACTAACAGTGTGATTAGACATTAGAATAAGTTCCCCAGAGAGGTGGTGGAGTCACTATCTCTGGAAAAGTTCAAGAGGCATCTGGAGGTGGCAGCTGGGGGTATGGTTAGAGGTGATTATGTTGGTACTCAGTTTAGATGATATTGAAGGTGTCCTCCAACCCTGATTCTTGTGAAAAGATTGTAGAGCACGTGTACAAGACTAAACATAATAATAGGAACACTCACTTCCTTTCAATGTAAATAATTTAAAATATCAAAAATGTTCAAAGGAATTTATCTTCTATCAAGTCACTTAAAGGAGGAATCGCTTATCAAAATAGTGGTTTTCAATTATAAATTAACTTTGACATTTTTGCTTTTCCTGCCATTTGGATTTCAACAACTGTGGTCTGTAAGCTACAATTTCTAACCTGAACTTAGCAAACCATTAGGTGTACGCTAAAATAAAAATGGATTTTCTATGTCACTTTTCCACACAGATTCACCATAACTAACAGCAATTAACTGCTTTATTGGATGCCCTGGATAATCTCTTTTTGTATCATAAAAGAAAGTCAGATCAAAATAATTCTTACCAGTACCTTGTTATTTTGATCCTTTATCAAGACAAAATGATAGGATCAACTACAGTTTATCGAGGCCACTAATTTCAGGGAGACCAGAATAGCAGCCCACATTCAAAACACTTTTAGTTTCTTCCCCAATGAAGTTAACTCTCACCAAACATTTGAACTCTGTTTGCGGTTAACTTCAGTCAAGTCCACATCCTTGTAGCCTTGTAGAGTTAAAGTATGTGAGAGAAAGAATTTGGAAAATAAGCTCAGTATCCCTGGCCTGAAAATCCAGGAAAAAATATTCCATGTTATGTTCAATACAGTAAGATCATGTCTCCAACAGGGTGCCACATTTGGTTAGTCTGATTACCCCTGCATTAAGCTTAAGGCTGAGTGGGCACCATGGAAATTGTTTCTTTGGACTCCATATTAGATCAATATCTACAGTTTCTAGTGTTGCAGACATGTCATAGGATGAAGATTCTCCCACCTTTTAAAATAGCCTTATAAACTCCACCTCAGAGGATTAAAATACTTCACAAAAAATGGACAAAGATACAGCACAATTGTGGGTTTGAAATCCATAAATAATTTTGAAATTTTCTTTTTCTCTAATGGAGAATTAGGATACAAGACTCTATGATGGTCACAGAAGTCTGTTTGCAGATATTTAATAATGGACTATGACCCAGTGTAATATTGAAATTCTTTCTACTGTATGTCAATGACTCTCAATATCAGTTGTTTCTGCCCAAGAAGTTCAAACACAGTGAAGGAAACATGTAAACACAAATGACTTTATAATCTATTAACACAGAAGCAATTAAGATTGTTTACAGTTGTGTATATATTCACACCCAATAAGTCAAGAAAATGCTTTTGGAAATTTACTTAAACTGTGTTTTGAATATATTGTTTAAGAATGCTTAAGGCGACAACACTCCCAAAAATGAGTCCTTTTAATCCTGTGTATTCTTAATGGCTGTCCTTCATTCCCATTCCAATGCTCAGAATGCAGCCCTACTTCAGCCCTCTCAACCCAATCCATCAGAATGAAATCAAAGGTGATGATCAGGATGTGCTGCAGGGGATAGAAAAGGGGGCTAGGACCAGTCTTTCCAACGTTATTTCAAAATTAGATAAACTTCTGCTTAAGAGAGTGTAAGAGATACTTTACCTCTAGCAAATTACTCCAAGTGGGGGCTAGTTTGATCCAAGAACATCAGAATTCTTGGTGACACATTGATTAGCATGCTGGGGTGTCTGTCTATGATGCACTGACCTTCCAGGAGGCTGTGCACATGCCTGGATTTCTGTTTGGTTTGGTCTCACTACTTATTTTTGGTGCTTGTCAGAAGCTATGGGATCTCAAATAAAAACAAATCTTCCATAGTAATGGTTTGTTGCAAAAGATTCTAGCAATATTAATGTGAAATGGGTCAGAAGTGTCAAGATTACTGATTCTGTTGACTCTAGCATCTTCACTGTAGAGTTTTGGCCTCATAGAGCAGTATAGCCATTTTGAGAAACAAGTGGACCCTTTCTTGTTTTGGGTTTATGCAGCCTTTTTCTGGGCATTTAATAGTAGGAAAGCAGGTGACATTGATGTGATCCATGGTCACATTTTTTAATTTGGGTGTGGGGGAGAGGGAGGAAGCATTATATTATAAGTGAAATAAAGAAAGATGAGAGAAAAGTCTTGCAAAGTAGGGAACCAAAAACTGTTTTGCTAGATGCACAATGTGAAGAAAAAGGACAATTTCTGGAATTAAAAAAAAAAAAAAACCAAACCACATAGTAGAAGAATTCTAAGACTTTTAGGGCACAAATTTAGACAATTGTTAAGAATAAAAAGCCTGCACTTAAAACTACTATAAGTGGCCCAGTTGATTAGAGATATTTTTAGCCAATGTAAGGGACCTATAGTGAGTGAAACCTTAATTTGGTTACCTTAGCTATATGTGTTAAAGCTAGTTGAGTTTACCTGTGTTTCTTGATGTTACTAATTTTAGAGCAGAGGTTTTTTTCCCCTTTCTTTTGCTGCTGTTTCTGAAAGGTCTGAAGACGATTTTTGCTTGCTTGTTCGGAGATTTTGGTGAAATAGTTTATTTGTATTTGGTCTCTGTACTATTTTTCAGGGGTAGATAGAGGTTGGCAAGTCACCTTGTTTCCCCTTCTTCTGTCATAAATACTCATTGAAATCTTTTGTCCTTTATTGTGACAAATATCAATTTGAGACACAAAGGGAAGTGAGCATTTGGAGAAAGAACAAGTGAATATTATCCAAAATGTCATCTCTATACTATCCAAATAAATAGGTAGCTCTTCCCCTCTTTTTAAAACTCCATTTCCCAAAACTGATATTTTCAATCAGTTTGAGACTTAAGAATTGGACATTTCATATACCATTTCCAAAACTACAAACAGTCCTTACCACTGGAAGGTGTACTGGGAGAGCAGAGAAAATCACTGAACCTAAGAATGCATGGATAGAATGTTGCTGCTCACACAACTTTGTTTCTCTGATCTGCATAACGAATCAGATTGATAATTCCACAAAAGGCCTATATATGGAAGAGGGAAAATATGATCTCCAAAAATGAGTGTGAGTGGTTACCAAGACCCAAGGACTATTAGCTGGGGATTTAATGAAATGTGATATAGAAATATTTTTCCTCTATCTCCCGCAGCTAAAACATGTCTCTTGGTCAGTTTATCTTTTTTTTTAACCCATAGAGTACATCCACAAACTTAAGATAATTATGTAAAACACAAGAGATAAATACAGAAGTTGTCATCAGAAAAAAAAAAGAGGCAGAAATATAAACAACTCTCTTGAGGATGCTGGGGTCTAAAGCCCAGAGCATTACTGTCAAATGTTGTATGTTTGCAAATTTCCAAATACTAATAATTATTACAATTTTTAGTTTTCCAACACAACCTACAGAAGGGAACAAATAAGACCAAAGGGAGAGGAAATTCTTCTTTGTAAATGACATCTACTAAAAGAGGTGCTCTGCTCTTTTCAAGTAAATTCAAAGAACTTTTGAACCTCTAACACTGTTAAATTTCTTAGACAAAGTCAAGAAATCTAATATTTCCTTCCATTGTGGGATCAATCTTATCCAGCTTGGATATCTGGTTTTGTTGATTGACAGGGGACAAAATGGGAAATTATACGTATTTTTTCAAGCTGTCATCAATTCAGGTGCTACAGTCACAGTGCATAAATGGTCATCATGGAATTATTAACATTTTGAAGATAATTCTCCACTGTCATTAGACACAACAAAAGACAACTGGCATATTTATGGTTCCTGTAATCACTTCTAGTTTTTAATTAAAGAACCAGAAGAGAGCAGTATCTGTGCTGTGTTTTCAGTCTTTCAGTTGCAAAGAGATTCAGAAAGTGAGCAGTCCTACAAAATGCAGTAAGAGAGGAGAGCTGGAGGAAGGAGTTTTCTTGCACCATGACAAGAGCACTTGTCTAGGAGAAAAAGTTGAAGCATGTAAGAATAGGACAGTGGAACTGTCAGAGAGATTATGGTAGAAGAAACTAAGTCTCCTTGTGAGAGAATGGGGAAATGCTGAAACATTGTTCTTGAAATGAAACGCACAGAATAATGTTCAGAATGAGTTATATTCAAATGTGCCCAAATTAAATCCTCAAGTTGCATGAAGTGACTGAAGGGGAAAAAAAGAAATAACATTTAACTTAAAAATGAAATACATTTTATTTCGCAATTTTAATTTTTTAACTCATTTTTTCAACACCAGTGATTTGAAGGCTCTGAGACTGAGTTCTCATTAACTTTTGTTTGTATATTTTTCTCTGGAAGCTTCTTGCATGACAAGACTTCATCTCCCTTCTCATATTCTTGCAAACAACACTGAACACAGCAAGGGTGCAGTTACAATCTGTTCTCTTCCTTACTCCCAAGGGAAACCTGAAGTCTGCAACATGTGAGTAGGACTTATGCAAAGTCATTATTGACTCAACTCTCCCTTAGCTACTGAAGTAACCAGTATCTTTTCTCGCTAGGGTCAAAATATTCAGGATGTCTTCCCTTTGACAGTTTCTAGTTGGTCAAATCTCAACTTACTTCCAAAAGTTACTCCCATAATTTTTGTCCCCTTTTTAAGCTAAACCCAGATTTACTTCTGTAGGTTCTAGACAAATAGATCTTATAATTACATCTCTGCGTGTGTAGAGTACCTTGTCTTCCTATTTCCCAACTTCTTTCAACAAACAATATCATCAAATGTCAAACTTTGTCATATTCCTAACTCAAACAGTGGCAGTTAACCTTTGTTACTCTGCTATTTTCCAGGCACTGTTCTGGCACCCTTTTACCCACAGCTGCCAAATTACTATATATGTAACACCCTTAATGATAGAGAAGATTGATAATAATTCAAAATATCCAAAGATCATCTTAGGCTTTGGCACAAATAAGTACTTACAGAGGATTTATCTGTAGCTACAGTGATCACTGTTTCTCCTTTGTATGCAACTCAACCTGATAGTACATCTTAAACTAACCTATTAAATCTACACTATGCTTTAAGGACACCTTAAAGCGTGCTGAGCAATGCATTCTGATAGCTCACCTCTAAATCCTCATCAGAGATTATAAAACAGCAAGACCAGAGACAGCAGGATATGAGATTTTGATGAGAGATAATTATTCAGCTATAACTTGAATACATCAGTTGTGTTAGAAGAGTCTCATCTGAAGCTATGTTTGAGAAACTCCAAATCATTTAATTAGGCTTCATGGAGTCAAAACTTAATGTTAGGCTAATGACTTGGCAGATACTAAAAATGAAGAGTGAACCATGAATGGATTCCTAAATTGAAATTATTTCTGAAAGTTTTGACAGATGGACAAGGCTGGTAGAGAATAAATTTGTAAGATGTGAAGAAGAGAGTTGGCCAGCAACATTAATGTCTGTTGGCTATATAATGGTATATATGACATATACTCCAGGTACAAGGGCGCAAAGAAATTACCTACTGTCCCTAATGTTTAAGGCAAAGGTTGAAAGAAAAATATGCTCTTCATTGGTCTGAAAGAGATAAGGCTCACCAAATTCTGTAGCCAATAGGACATGATAAGCCACGCAAATGCAATGTACTTGGTTTGATTTCTCAGTATTAGAAATTCAGTTGAAGACAACATGCTGATCAAGAGCAGTGTCACCTGTTTAACACTCTGAAGGGACAAGTGACCATTACCAGCTGAGGTGCTTGGAAATACTTTCTTGTGGATGCTTATTGCAAAATTGACACACAAACCTTGAAAATGTGTAAAAAAACCATATTTTTAGCTTTCTCACCTTTCTGTAGTAAGCTCTAGTAAGGCAAATGACACGAGACAAACCAGAAGCATTCAAGATATATTGCGGGGAAAAAAAAAAGTTTTTCAAAACACATTAATTTGGAGTAAAATTTAAAACTTGGAATTTTGATGTGTATGATTCTACTTTTTTGGCAGAGAAAATTTAAAAAATTGTAAGGAGTATACTGACACATTAAATAATATGTATGGCTCAGCTATAACCAAAATGTGTTCACAATATCAGTATTACAAGCTTTATAAAGAGACAAAAGATGCCAACC
>NW_005054542.1:466955-478336 GCF_000277835.1 Geospiza fortis | reverse complement strand
AGAAAAAGCACAGTGTAAAACCCCTGTTGACAAAAAAACAGCTACAGAAGGGTTTGACCTCCCAGCCCAGGTTATTCTGCACAACATAAGAGAGATGAGTTCCTGAGATGAAGTGGGAAGACAAAGAAGCAATTGTAATAAACAGGGCAGAATAGGAACATAAGGCAGATATGGGAATGGCACATAATTAAAACAATCCAGCAGAGGGGAAAATATTTATCATTTGTGAAAATGCTCAGTGTTTCTTTTGCATATGCCAGCTGAACAGGCACAAAGCTCCAAAGCATGCACAGACACAGAAACTGCACTGAGCAGACCACTGAATTGTTTTGAGCCTCTGTACAAACAACACAAATGGACGTAGGTGAAATGCTCAGCACATTACCTACAGAGTAGCTTAAAAGGCCACACGAATCAAAATTAAAAGAGCAGAATTAGTCCACTTCACATGAGCATTGATGGGGAAAACACTATGTCTGAAAGCATACGGAACCCACCAAGCTGGCATGAGACAGAAAGTCCCCCTCTAGGCAGCCAGAAGAGACATGTATTGATACAAACACTCTAATTTTAAAACTTATTCTTGTAAGTTCAACAAAATGTTGATTTTAAGTCTTAAGGTGCTACTTAGACAGATGAAAATCATGCCAACAGAATCAACACAGATCTAATAGAAATGATTAATTAAAAGACAATAAAATTACAGATGTGTTTAAAAAAAAAGTGTTTTCTAAATTGTTGTACAAAGAATGAAAAATCACTAAACGATCATGTGAAGGGATGAAACATACTTTTGCAGTTCAATGATAAAGAAACAGTTGCAGAATCCAGCTATGTAAAGGACAAAACAGATTTCCTCCTTTATATTGTCTCTCTCTTATCTTATGGATTACGATTTCTTTTCTAGTGGCAGTAGATGCAGCTCAGGAATTCAGTGTTACTGACAAAACTAAAAAAAGTATTTTGAAAGGCCTTCCAAAAGCTGTCATCTTCAAATAAGGCTATGACATGGTTACTCCTGATTTAATGACTTGGAAATGTGAACTAGGTTTGTTTTTAATCCTAACAACCCCATACAAAGAAGAAACCATTATGAATGTAAACAACTAAGTGAAGGCAATCAGTCTGGCAAGTTTTGCATGTTAAAATTGAGTACTTTAAGCCACTTGTGGGAGGAAAAGAGTTTTGTTCTCAAAACAATTTTCTGTCACAAGGGTTTGAAATTCATAAATGCAATAAATTTTATTTTCAGGATATAATGTACAACCATGGGAGATATTCCTGCTCATACCCTTCTTACCACAAACATAATCAACAACTTTATCTTGTTTTCTTACTTGAGAAAGACTTGCAATTTGCCTTTTGAAGTATTTTGTCCTGAAAAAGCTCTGTGTACTCAGGGTGAGCTGTTTGTTCTGAAAAAAAAAATAACAGATATTTATAGCTTAATTAAAGTGAAAAGAACAAATAAAATAATATCTTCAAGTCAATTTATCCATTAATTTCTTCACTGATGGGATATGCAAGTGAGAGAACTCTAAGCCAGAGTACTGAGGAATGACATCATACTCCATGGAATGGCCAATTGCAGATGTCAGCTGTGAATTTTAAACACACTCTCTTACTCATAAAAAAATTCTACTAAACTTCTAGCTGGAATGAAATTTTCATCAATGATGGATTTTTTTAGACAAACTCAGATTTAAAATACCTATTTTCTAGACCTTCATAAAGGTATTTATATTTGAAATGCAGGCTGAAATGTCCTCTTATTCAACACTCACAAAATTTCAAAGTTTTCCACTATTAGTAAGAGATTTAAATTCAGGGAAAATGCATCTTTCCCCTTCCTATTAAAGGCTGTAAAGGCAATATTTAGCCCCAGGCCTGTACCTAGGACTTCTTTCATGCAGAAATTTGAAAGATTTTCTCCTAATGTTTCCAGTCCTTTGAACATGACGAACTAAGGGCTGGAAAAGGTGAACTGGAGGGTTTTTCCTACAAAAATAAGGAAAGAGGAAGAGGACTAAATCTCTGAACTCTAATAGACCACTAGAATAGTTAATTGTAGGGTAAAATCAATCATGTATGAGAAAGCAGGAAGGTAGAATGACAGGTGATTAAAAAATGATCAGTCCTCTCAAACATCAGTTCAGAGTAATCTCCTGATAAGATATTAAGTAAGCAGAAAAAAATTGACTTCTTAAAAAAAAAAAAATTAAAAAAATTAATAATAAAATAAGAAAAAAAAACCACCCAACAAACAAATTACAAACCCAGCATTCCAAACTTACAAGCTTGTTTTCCTTTTGATTATTCTATTGCTTATCACAGATGAGATCTTAGAGATTGTATGCACAGGATACCATGATGTCTCAGCTGACACAAAGTGGAGGTATCCTGCAGGAGCAGGGAGAAAGGCAGATTTGAACACATCACTCCTCAACAAAACAAAATATATCCCTCAGCTCCTGTCTTATGATTTGGCATACATAGTGAACCTGAAATTCTTCAAAGAAGAATTATTTGCCAGCGACACAGATGGGTGCCTAAGGCATATTTCAGCACAGGAGAGGCTCTGACCCAGCACTTTCTGGCATGCCACCCCACACAGGATATTTCCGTGAACTGCTGTAACAATTGTTACAGAATCAGCAAAGCACACAAACTTCTGTTGAGCAAAACTGGAGAAACACCTGTGTTCAACACCTATTAAACACAGAGTGAAAATCTACTATTAAAAATGCGCTGAAAAATTCAAGCTTGAGGTAGAAAAGGGGCACTGCTGCAGTACTTTCAAGGTCAGAAGCGCTCTCTCTCATCTGAATCTGAATGAAGGAAATTCTTATCTCAGAACAGCAATGTAGGACCTCAAGATCATTTGTTTTGGATAGAAATGAAACACTGGAACTGTTTTCCTGATCTGTTTTGTGTTCATGCCTCATGTTATACCTTACTGTGATTACACAATGCCAAGAACATGAAAAGAACCTGACTGTATTGTCCTGGACTCAGCAGCTTCCTAGCTGGACTCCCAGCACCCTAGAAGAGTGAGAGAAGGTGCAGCACCTTGCAGAACCTCAAGCATTAACCACTATAGTGGAAGGTTTCAAATTCTTTGACAATTTCCTCTCTATTTATTTTAGGATATGAATGCTCTGTAGAGTTCAGCACTTTCCACATTTAATTTTCTGATTTGAAAAAACACATTAATATCACAAAATTATAACTTTTCTTCAGAGGGCTTTAAATTCTGTGGAAATTCTCTCTGGTGATGGAATCACACACTGTTATCATCTACCAGAAACATGAAAAAATATCGGAACAGAACTTTTGAGTATCATCCTAAATTCAGAGAAGTTACATCAGGACAACCATAATATTACCACAATTATTATTATCATGCAATAGCAATGCAAAAATAATACACTGCTCACCATACAAGAGAGCAGAAAGGCCTCATGAACAGCAAGCTCTTCATTCTTTCACTGAGGAAAGGCCTTGCAGTTCCACCAACATCACTGTTGTCTATATTCCAAAAATCAGACAGAAAGGTTTTGGGATATCACTCTTGAATGTTCTGATGGCTAGTCCCACAACACCACAAGTCCAAAATTTTTTCAATGCAAGCTTTTCATGCCAGTACCTTCTCACATTCTGTTTCTACATCTTGACCCACAAGTATACTAGTTTTTTATATTATATTAGAAAAAATATGGATTTCCCCTATGTATCTCATTATATCCACATCTTTATCACTAGCATCTTTTATTTTTTTCCAAGACATGGCTGAAAAATATGTGCCTTCTGCTCATATGTAGAAATGGACAACCTGAGTAAGAAACCTGCCGCACAAATTTTTTTTTAATACTGTATTTGGCAGGATATCACTCAGCAACTCATCTTTGATCAGGTTCTACAACTGCCAGTTGCTGACAGACACTGCTTTATCACTAGTCTCGAAAGAGGAAGTGAATTCTCCTAATCTAGGTAGCCTGATAAGCATTTTCTTCCTGGTTTCCCTCCTACAGTTCAATCTAGTCAGAATCTGCTCATAAAAAGCTATCTCTCCTAAATGCAAAAGGAAGTTTTGTAGTTTTTTAGTGGGACATCAGAGCACTTTCAGTACATAGACAACTATGAGCCTTAGAAGAACCTGAAAAGAGAGTTGTTGGGTAATTTATGGACCAATTCCAATTCTCCATATATCCTCTCTTTCTCCTTACCACAACCTAACAGGGAGTCACTGTGGAAATAATGCAGGACATAAAAACAGGAGACAGGATTTTTGTTTGAATAATTTTATAGATGCGTAACTCTTTGACAGAAAATATTTGTTTGTGCAGGCGGGGGCAGGGGGAGATGCGGGGGGTGAGAAACAAATAAACTCTCCTGATTTCCTTGCTAAACCTGAAGAAGAAACCAGGTCTGGAAATCTAGAGAATAATTTTATTTTCAGCTCCACTTGCTGCTATTTAGTGCCTTTGATTGACAGTAGTTAGAGATCACAATACAGGAGGGAAAGGCAAATTTTCATGGCTGTTGTCAGGAAGTATTGTTTCTTAGCAGACCTAATCCTTCCTATTCATAACCAGTGTATCCCTATGTATATACGTAAACTATAAATACATATATGCTATATGTAGATTCTCTGTTTGAAATTGCAGAACTCAATATTTAATAGATCCAACCTCTCGTCTACCTTCTTCTGAATACTTCTGAATATTCAGAAACTTCTCCATGATTTACTCTCAATTTTCCAATCTCCTGACACCTTAATTAAAAATATTTTCATTAAAATCCATGGATCAACAATTTAAATTAAAATCTAGCCATAAAATCTAGACAGACTGTGTGTTTTGCAAGAAAGAGTACCAGAAAATCCAGAGCTCTTTGGAAGTCTCATAAAACCTATAATTTCACCTACAATTTAAGACTTCATCTTCAAATTCCACTGGTTATTGAGCTTCTTAATAAAATCCTGAGTTTTCAACTATAAGGAAGATTCATGCTTTTTTAAGTAATACAACATTATGCTAAACTGTTTTTCACCTGGGGCAGGGACTTCTGATGTGCACTACCCCATGGTGGCATCTGTCTTCTTGGCAGGTTTTGTAGACAACTGGCAACTTAAAACTGACATGTCTGTCAGATGGAAAGGTGGCTGCTGATGGGCTGTCCCTGTATCACTTCCTCAGATGTCTTCCTTTCTAAAATTCCCATTAACTCAATAAAATCTGTACATCTGTCTGCAAACAAATTAACATATACTTTTATGAACTGAGGTGAGATGTGGGTTTTTTTTCTTGTAATTGACTGTTCTGTACCCTTCTGGTTGAAACGTCATAAGGTTATCCTTGTGCTATTTTTAGTTCAGTTAAGATAGGTTGTCCTATGTGATATGTTAGTTATAATTTTTTGAGATTATGTTTTTTTCCTAAGTGTTTTTATCAGGTATTCTTTGTGTATGGAACCTGAAAGATGTTTCAACTAGCCCCTTTGAAAAAAAATAAACTTTGGGCATTTCATCTTGTTTGTTCGCCAGAGGCAGAGTATCATTACTCATCCATCTATTTGGTGTTGAAATGTATGCCAGTGACTGAGATATTTGTCTGTCACACAACTAAATACTGTCATTGAAGCATTGTTTTCCAATTTCCCCAAGGCAGCAACTTTTACTACATTGAGTGATCTTTAGACTACATCACTAATATTCTTTTTTCTTTAATATGGAGTGAATCTGTTAAACTAGAATACATTTTTCATCCCCACATATTTACACTGTTAGATAAGATGGTGAAAAATTGTGACCTTCCTTTTTACGCACCATGTGTAAATCACCACAGGAATAGAATCAAAGAAAGAAAACAGTGATGGACAATTGCCTTTTCATAAATCTGTACCTGAGGTCAGTCATTAGCTTTGCCAGATATGTAGCCAAGCAGCAAGAGGTGTGAACCAGCAGAGACGCAAATGTAGTGATCTTTATACAGTACACTGGATTTAGGTCATTTGTCTTGATTCTCGTTGACAAAGGAATGGTGAAAAGACATCAAAGAAGCATCTCCAAATGTGGTGCCAATAAATTTATTCCCTGCTTGTTTTATCCAGAAAGAATTCTTTTTCTTAAATCCTTTCTTATTTCTGGACCACTGTTTAAATAAGACACCAAATGACCACAATAAAAACCTTGTTTTCCATACCCCAAAGCAAAAATTGTCTCTTGACAATTATATGGATCTTCTATGCAGTTCATAGTGGTTGCCATGTTGACAGACCACTGAAATCTGAGAGACAAAAGTGTACTATATTATCTCAATATGTTGAATGCCATGAAACCTTCATGGAGGGGAAATTGCTACCCAAAAGAATTTTCTAGAATACTGACAAATTCTATTGGTAAAACTAATTAATCTAATAATGTCCTACCAGGCTAAAGAAAAATAGTTTTCTGACAATAATGGAAATGGTTGCCTGGGAGAAATACTATGCCTTACTCTCCTGTTTAGAAGTAGAATCAAACAGCTCTGAGTTGAGTACTAAAATTCCCAAACTGCGAATTACACTTGAAAGGGAAGATTTCCAGCTAAATCTTCTTTGCTAAGATATATTCAGAAATATTTAGAATCATGAGTTACCTTGACATTCTGATAGACATTTTAAATGCAATGCAGGGAGCTACTCAGTTTTTTCTTTCTGAATTATTTTGGTTGATTAGTTGGTTGATTGGTTGGTTGGTTGGTTGGTTTGAGTTTTTTTCCCTGTAGTCTGGTGGTGAGGGGTGGGAAGGGGGCAAGAGGGAGTGAAAGAGCTGGGGGAGGGATGGGTCTCTTTGCTTTTTTGATTACTTTTTGTTTAAGAACAATTGGTTAAGAAAGCATTCTGATATGCCTTGATCCACAGAATTTTTTAGCCCTATTTATGATTAGAATATAGCCTCCTCAATTATAGGACTCTGATACTCTTTACATTCATAGAGATTGATTACATAACAATTTCCGTACTTGCATCACAGGATAGTTACTTTTTGTTTGAAAGTCTTAAAAAGGTTCACAAAACTAGTCTTCCTTAAAAAAACATGGTTAAAATCAGTTATTTGGCTCTCTAAATTTTTGCTTTCACCTATCTGTCCTTTATAAACATGTCAAGTAATCTTTCTAACAAAGATTTTATTGAAAAGAATCCCCCTCAAAAGACCAGTGTGTTCAGAACTCATTAACTTTTGTTACTTTCACCACAAAGTGTAAATCAGAAATTGATGAGGGGCAGTTCCTCTCTTTTACTCACAGTTATCAATAAATCTGATGTTAAAGTTTTATTATACCAGAACAATAAAGTATCCCTCCCAAATTCCATAAAAGTACTAATCACTAATAGCAGAACTGTTTGAAAAGCACAGAAATGTTAAAAGATGCAGTACTTTACAAAGCAGTCACCTAGCTAGTTGACTAATATTTGCTTTGGGAGGAGGAATAGCTAATCATTTCTTTAACTGAAAAGAAAACATAAATCCACCTTTGTTTCATATTTTGAAGAGAAACTAACTGATGTCATTTTAACTAAATCCTCATATTATCCTCATGCTATCTACTTATGAAATTAAAACTTACAATTATACAGAAAAATTCTGCTTCTTTAAAGACATCATGAAAGTTACAGCCTGAGCCACACTCCTTCACTCCTTTTCCCACTTTCAACAGAACCAGAACTCTCAGGCCCAGAGAAGTTTGGTCTTGTAAAGTTTTGGTTTTTTATCCATTTGTTTAGTTATGGAAGATTGGCTGGAAAGGAGTCATTTCTCATACTGCAATATTAAGAAAATATTAACAAATATTTCTGTTTTACTCCTGTTCACTAGGTATTGCAGGAAAAAAAATCTACTGAAATTGGACCATTAAAATATTCTTATTACTCTCAACTCTACAATGTCTTTCTCCTCATTTTTTTATGTCATGATTTCATTGGCCCTTCAGTTTCCCAAGATGCTAGATTTCCTTTCTCAGAAAAAATCAAAACACCCTGAGACTTCAGTGCTGTTTAGTTTTATTTTATGCTCACCAAAGATTACATCTTCTGTATAAGGTTGAGTTTTCCTGTCCATGCACATAGGTAGCTGTAATCTGTGACTACCTTCCTAAAAAGACTCTTCTGATGTTTCTTCTGTTTGGGAAAGGTGTTTAAGTTGAAATAGCAATATATTAATTAAAAACCACACAAATATCATAGAATCATAAAATCATACAAAGGCCTAGGTTCAAAGGGACCTCAAAGATCACCTAATTCCAACACCTTTCACTAGACCAGGTTGCTCAGAGTTCCATCCAACCTAGCCTTGAACACTTCTGTGGATTGGACATTGACAACGCCTCTAGGCAACCTGTGCCAGCATAAATTGGTTCCAATTGCTTTCTGAGTCAAGTCTTATTCAACTAGATGTTTCTCTTATTGTAAACTCTTTTCAGTTTTTCATACTTTTCGCTTGAGCTACCCATCCAGATGGTGCTATCGATAAATTACTGGCAGTGGATACCTAGGGAACAAAAAAGACAAGATGACATACGTGACATGAAATTTCTCTGATGCATTCTTCTTTCAATCACTAAATTAGGGAAGCCTTGACATGGGGGAACCAATGTGCTTGATAGGTGCCATTAAGCCCCTATTTAAGAAATTAATCTAGTCTCTGTTTAGCTGCTCTTATTTCTTTTACATTCGTACCAGTGTAACAAAATAGCATTATTTTCAATGTTCAATTACTTGTTCCAATAAAAAAGGATGTCACTTATATACCTCACTGATGTATTTTGAAAGGTTTTTTTGAAACAGAAAAATGACATTACCCATTCATCATCTATGAAAATTAATAAACTTTATAGACCTATAGATACTTCTCTCTCTCTTATGTCCTCTCAGAGCTCTATCTCCTACACTAAAGTAGGCTTTGGATGCATAAAAATATAGAATGTTATGATAATAACATTTATGCTACTACAGTTCACCAAATAGATCAGTATGGGAAAAGAACTTACATTAAAGAATATTTTAGATGTAGTTCTTAACTATTTATACAAACAAGTCTATTCATACCCTAAATGAAAATTAATGATACATGAATATTAATATGTTGCTGCTTTGTCAGACAAGATTGCAATTTGTTGACATTTCCATGTTGTCAAGCTTATCTAAAATGTCTACTGCTCAAGGGCAATATAATTTAAAAAGTATTTGAAAAATAAAGAAGGTCAGAGATCCTTCTAGTAGTAAAAAAATATATTTAAATTTCTATAAAATAGATGCTGGAAAAATATTTTTGCTGAGCCTATTTCTGTTAAAAATAGTTTCCTATAAGTCCAAAGGTTTCATAGAAATAGTTAAATTTACCTCTATTAAAAACTCTTTATTTACATTGATCTAATAAACAAATTAATAATATTAGCGTCATATCTGTAAATAAAACTTAATTATAATACCAAAACATTAATAAAATCCTCAAATAAAAGCATGCCATCAAAGCATTTCAGTATCATCTAAGTTAGTATTTTCTAAGTTTGAACTGAAAATTCACTGATACTTTTGAGAAAGGAATTTGGCATAAGTAAGCTCATGAGAGATAGCTTAACTTAATTCTGACTGCTTCCCCAAAATTCTAAGTGTAAGCCACGGTGTAGAATACAATCCCTTTACTTTAAATCACCTTGTTTACCAGAAAAGAAGAATTTACAAGGAAAGGCAAATTGCTTTACACACTATTGCAGTCTCATTGAGGGAGAGAGAGGAAGTGTGTCAGCAATAATAGTCCTCCATTTCTAAGAGGAACTGTAAGTCTGAAAAAATTTAGTACATAGTGATACTAAGAAATCACCATTGAGCTTATTTGCATTAACAAACAGCTTTATTAATCTTTAGTCTGTTCCTGATTGTAGTTCTTGAATGAGAAAAATAACTGTATCTCTAATTGTGTAATATTTGCCAGTTGTCAGAAAATGACAAAATGGAAACGGAAAAAAATTCAAGATCAGTATGGTACTTACAAGCCAAGCTCTACAGTTTTTCTATGAAATTGTGTATTAATGTCAGGTTTCACACTATTAAAATAGCTGTTTGGGAAAACATCTCTGTTAAAGCCTGTAATTAGCTACTATTCTGCACTACATTACAGTTATTGCAAAATTGGTTCCAACAACATATACCGCCACTTAAAAATTACTCTCTTCATGTACCATAAACTGAAATATTTCTCCTTATCACATACCAAATAAAACATTTCAGATCTCTTTTAATCAAAGGTGTAGTCTCCTGAGTTATTTCATACTAAATGGTTAAACTATATACATGAAAAGGTAGATGCTAATCAGTGGTTCATTTTAAGTGGAGAATGGGGAGGAGAGAAGTGATGTTTCGTTCAGGTACAACCACATTTTCAGTGTCATAGCCATCTGCAAAATAGCATTTATATAAGCACATTTTACAGTAAGCTCTAACATCTACTGGGCAAAGCTTTGGCATCACAACAGGATTTACCCTGTCTCTCTCAAGGACAACACACTCACAGAGCAAACAAAGGGTAACCCAGGGATTCCAACTGCAAGAGGAAATACAGGTTGCTATGTAACAATTCGTGCAGATTTTGCAGCAGCAGATGGACATTTTGAAAGCAACTGATACCCATTTGGCTCTGGTATCCAGCATTACCAGATGTTTAAGTTTTAAACCAAACCAGATACAAAATGTATTGTGCTGGTAAAACACGAGTCTGAACACACCTGATCCTTCTCTCTCATCTTCAGCATACTAGATAAAATAATTTGCATTCTTACTTCCTCAAAAATCAAACCTCCAAAGCACAGCAGACATAACTTTCATCTCTTCCCTCCATCATTAAGAATAATTTCAATTTTCTGAGGTAGAGTCCAGTTGTGAGACGTGCACAAGTGGACCCCTACAGCTTGTACAGACCATTTTGAAATCCGTGGCTCATGATGTTACTTTTAAAGTGTATTTCATTGCTTCCACAGAGGAGTAAATTAGTAAGCTTCCTGATCATTAGTGTAGATCCTCTCCACGAGAGTACTGAAGGAAAGCATGGTTAAAAAGGGGAAAATACAGGAAAAATTGAAAACGTAACAGAGATGCAGGCATAGCAGGCAAAACTATTTGTTTGCAACCTGCATTTGAATAACTACATAGACATGAATCTGTCAATGACAATTTAACAATTCTTGTGTTCAATTTCTTGGTTATGTACTTGTAAGTCTCTGTGACATTCAATGTCAGCTGAAGTTGCTTTCCTTGGTGTGGTTAGACAAATGCAGGAGACCTAGTTCTTAGATTCAAAAAACATATGGCTTAAAAAAAATAGACAGTCTTTCTTCTTTGTGAAG
>NW_005054542.1:462991-466926 GCF_000277835.1 Geospiza fortis | reverse complement strand
ACTTATCTTCCCTGTGAATGATCTCTCTGTCTGATCTGCCAAGCTTGAGGACTCAGCATTATAGAGCAGGCTCAAATACATGCAGTCATACACATAATACTAGATATGTTACATCTGTATAACAGAGAATTTTTTGTTTGGGGAGGCTGAGAAGAGGACAATAATTTGGCTAACATTACTAATAATAGTCTCTAACAGTAGTGCATTTTTTTCTAATAATAACACATACACAACTTGAAAAACTCCATTCAAAAACAGATACCTTCCTGAACACCTCTCTTGTGATGGCTGACTAAGCCATGATAGCAGCAGTCATAACACATCATGCAATATCATTTCCTTCCAAGTGCTTTAATTTCATAAAGCTGGCAGACCCAACACTCACAGGCTATTTAAAATTCCCTTTCTCTCTCTCAAATTATTTGTTGTTACTGCCTTTCAGCTTGTGTACTCCTGTAATCACTACTTGAAATTATATTGGATCTTTATGTTAATTCTTTTGTAAGACCTTTTTACTACTCTGATGGCCAAAATACACTTTCTTATTGGCTTAAACTTAAACTGAGTTCATGCAACAGAGTACTCAGATGGAAGAAAACTTCCAGATGCTAGCAGGATAACAGCCATGCTAAAAGGGAACTGCTAACTCAAACACTTATTGGGAAATGATCATAGCAATTGATGAGCAATTGCAAGCCACACCAATGTTCTTGTAAGCTCCATCAGAGACCATGATGATTTTTGATATCCATTGTTCCGGGGGATTTAATAACTCTTTGCTGTTTTTCTTGTTCAATTTCATTCACAGAATTGCAGAAGATTGGCCCCAACTTCCAAAATAGACAATATCCACTTGAAAGCATAAGCTTGAGTCGTATTTCAGAAAGACATGACGATATTTTGCCATCACTGGGAAATTCCCAGAAGCCGTATAGAAAAAGGTAGCACAGTGAGTCAGTACATTCTGCAGTCCTTCAATCAGGACTAGCCAGCTTAAGCCTCAGATGGGGGAGAATCAGAGAAGTACAAGTGAGAAAACATCTGAGTTAAGATAAAAATAATGTAACAGATAAAGTGAAAGCCATGTACACAAGGAAAAGTAAACAACATCCACTGCTCCCCATGGACATGCAGGTGTTTACCTGTTCCTGGGAAAGTAGGGTTCAGTCACACGTAACAGTGGCTCAGGAATATCATATCAAAAATTCTCCTGTTCTTCTGCTCCTTTCAGCTTTATGTGGTGAGCATGACTCCACATGGTCTGGAATATCCCTGTGGTCAGTGTCAGCTCTCCTGGCTGTGTTTCCTCACAGCCCCTCATGTACCCCAAGCCTGCTTACCAGTGGGGTGAAGGGCTTAAAAGCCCTTGGCTCAGTGTAAGCCCTGCTCAGTGGTAACTAAAATATCCATGACTTAGCATAGTTTTCAGCACAAATTCAAACCACAGCCCCATACCAGCTACTGTGAAGAAAATTAACTATATCCCAGCCAAACCCAAACTCACATTATCCGCCCTAAATTCTATAGTTTTACAACATGTTCAAGTAGCAGACTATTCAATACACCCTCATGAAGGACCCCATCCTTACTCTCCATCCTTTGATGAAATTCCTTATCCCACTTTAACTTTTCAAATGGCATCACCATGTCAGACCTCAGCTAAAGCAACAGATTTTACAAGGAATTCAGACTCTGGACAATTAATTATGGAAATTAATCAGAATCAAAAGTTTGTGTAAGCCCTCACAAGTAGCTGATGTATGCAAGAGCTGAAAACCAATATTGTAAAGAACATAACAAAATAATAGCTTATGCTAAAATTTCCTAGGTACAATTTTTACATATATAGACACTATAAACTACATTATAGGGTTGTATTTACCTTAATAATACAAGCAAATGTTTAATTAATCAATATGAAAAGCTAAAAATTGCAGCTATGGTCTTTTGACTGATGTGGAAAAGCTATTTACCAGTGTCTCATGGCATAATTTGTTTCAGTTGTTAAAAAGAACTGGGTTTTGAACCTCCTGGAGGTGAACATACAGGGGAAGAGGCAAGTCATGCAGGCAGGGAGAAAGAGCAGGAAGAAACCCTTGTAGCACTAGAGGTTGGGGAAGAGGCAGCTTTAAAAGCAGCTGCTGCTGAGGCCAGGCTGAGCAATTGGGAGGCACCAAAGAGGCCTTGGGGCCCAGGCAGCAGAGTAGGGCATGCAAGGCTGCAGGAGGCAAAGCCTTGGCAGCACGTGGAGGGAGGTGTACCTCAGGTGTGTGCAACGCTGGGCTCCCGTGTGCAAAGGTGGCAGTCGCTGTCCTGCCAGGAAGTCCTGCCCCCAGTGCCCCATCTCTGTGCCCTACCCATGCCCAGAGCGGGGTCCCTTGGCCTCGGACTATTGGTCAGTCGGACTCAGTATCCTCTGAGAATCAACAGTGGTAGCCCAGAGCTGTTTGGTGTGCAACTTGAGAAGTGCTAGAAACCAAATATCTGAGCAAGTGGGGGCATCATTCCAACACCACCACCCCACTTGGTGTCCTTACCTAGAGTGAGTGGCCCACGTCCTTGCAGCAGGACCAGGATCCTCCTGTACCAGGCAGGATGGGCCAGGCCACAAGCTGCTTCGGCTCCAGGTAGGCTCCCCCACAGCACGGGGACGCATGGCCACAGCTGGGTGCACAGCAGAAGGGGACGCCTTTCTTATGGCCTCCACTCTATGCTCTGCAGGAAGGTTTTGAGCAGCGATGAGGCAGTACTGAATGCACCTGTGGCTCTGAGCCGCAGCCCAAAGGCCAGCAAGAGTCACCTCACTCTCCTTCAGGAGGAACTGGTGGTCGCCAAGCTTCAGTAAGAGCCTGAGAGCCCACCTGCTCCATCCCTGTCCCTGGGCCCAGGCCCAGCTGGCCTGGCCTAAGCCCCAGGCCCCCAGCCCTTGGGGCTGGATGCACTGGTGTGCGTGCAGGTGTTGTTGAGCAGCAGGGGGAAGGGGGGACACACCAGAGCTCCGTGCCAGGGGACACCAGTGAGGCCATCTGCCCCTCACTGCTCACCTGTGCTCTCTGCAGCCAGGGCACCACCCTGCTCCCACAGCTCTGCCTGGCCCTGCACCAGCTGTGAGTGCTGAACACCAGGAAGGAGGTGGCGCTGCAGGAAGCAGAGCAGCGGCAGGAAGGCAGCGATGAGGATGCCACCTACATCATCATCTTCTGGCCCAGCAGCTCATGCATTGTCATTTTTGGGTGAGTCATGGTGCCATGTGCCATGGAGGGGCACAAGAATTTGCCAGCCATGGCAAACAGGAGGCCTTGGGCAGCCTTTTCTCTGGCCTCTGTGCAGAGCACAGCAACAGCCCACAAAGGGAAGGCATCTTCTGCAAAGCTGAGAGCTCCAGCACAGTTCAGGAGCTGCAGCAAGCCCTAGACCACGGCCTGCCTGTGGACATGGCAAGCCAGCTGGTACTGCTGCTGGTCATCATCCGCAATGTGAGCCCTCCTGACCTACCAGTGCAAAAGCTCCTGCCTTAGCTACCATGCTCCAAGTCTCCCCAGCAGCCCTTGGCCTTGCAGGACTTTCTGAGAAGCATCCCTGCCAAGCTCCTCATCACAAACCTCTATTAGGACAGGATGGCAGCCAGGCATATGGCCACCAGGGAGGACAAAGAAAGCAGCTAAAAGCATAAGTGTGGGCGGCAGCTTCCAGCTCCACAGCAGGCTCTGCTGGAAGCCTGGCACTCACCACAAAGGGGACAATCTCCTGAAGAAGCTGTGTTCTTGGGCAACTCCCTCTTGCTGGCTGGCAGTCCCATTGCAGGGCAGTAGTGCACTGGGAGCCTTCCTTTATGTGGGCTTGGGGCAAATCTGGAGCTGGGCAGCAGCACTGCGCTTCCTTCCTGCAGGATCCCTGACTGCCGGCTGAGTCCCCATAAACTCATGAAACAGCCG
>NW_005054542.1:460480-462827 GCF_000277835.1 Geospiza fortis | reverse complement strand
CCGCAGACCCCAGCCCCTGGCCGCCCCTGCCTGGGGCCAGCTCTGGGGACGGCCATGGGCAACACAGGCCTGCTGATGAATGCTGCCTTCCAGTTCCCTCAGGGTCGTCAAGAGTTGCCTGCTGCCAAACAGCTCCTGGCAGCACACTGGCCAGCACACGACCCACAGCAACCTGGCCATCTGCCCGGGGCCAAATCTGCTGAGGCCAGTGCAGGAGGAGCAGCTGGAGTTGGAGGCCATGCTGGCCAAGAACGACAAGGTCATGCTGTCTTCAGCAGCTGGCTGCAGCCTTGCTGGCCAAGCCAACTTGGCTGCCCAGACGTGTCTGTGTCGCACTTGGCAGCCCCCTGCCTTCAGCCAAGGCTGGTGCAGAAGCTGTCTGCAACAGCTGCTGCACAGCCACCTCCTTCTATACAAAGGTACTGCTCAGCAGTGATGGCAAGGGCTGCTTGGCGTGCTCTCAGGCCCCCTGGGCTGAGAGCAAGGCTTTCCCGTGCACAGGTGAAGGTGCTGGTGGACTTCATGATTGAGAACACAGATGACATCTTTGGAGAGGAGACTGCTGGCCCAGAGAAGCCACCAGCAGCCACACAGATATGCATACGTAGGAGCAGGAAGGGAGTCTTGTCCCAGCCTAGCGTCTGGGTTCCCAGAAATGTGCACATCAGGAAGACAAGTGGAGTAGGGATTCCCTGTGGATTTTCTTTTCTGTATTCTTGTCCTCCAAGACATCCCTGGATGCGTGTGCTTTTGCTTTCTAGAGCTGCGCTAGGAAGAGCAAAGCAGCTCTGCAAGCCGAGACAATGAGGAGCCCCAGGCAAAAAGCAGTCCCCATGCATCTCCCTCACTGCCAGAAATCAATCAAAAAGATGGCGTAGAGGCCACGGTGCTGGAGGCCAAAAAGGAAGAGGTATGTCAGCAGCACAAAGCTGGGCATAAGGCGTCCAAGAGAGGCATGCAGTTTGCACTTTCTCAGGAGTCCAAGGACCTGCTGTTCTCCTGCTGTGCCTCCTGCACCTCTCCCTTGAGCCTTTTGCTCCTTCCGCCACTTCCGCCACTTCCTTCTACCACTTCCACCACATCCTTCCGCCACTTCCTTCTGCCACTTCCTTCCTTCCGCCACTTCCTTTTGCCACTTCCTTCCTTCCACCACTTCCTTCTGCCAATTCCTTCTGCCACTTCCTTCCATCCTGCCCCTGCACTGACACCCGCTAGCACAATCTGGGCAGGTTGCTTCTGCAATGCTTTAGGATCACAACACATCAAATGCAAGAGGTAGTGGGGAACTATCAACTTGAGGGAGCTTCTGCTCAGATGCCAGCTTATGCCAGCTCCCTAGGAGCTGCTGGAACATGCAAGAGGGGGCTGATACAAAGCCAAGACTTCTCTGTGGAGCTAACAGGGTGATTTGGCAATCACTGCCTCACTCCTCCAAGCTGTCTCTTGCTACCATTCACCTCCAGAATTTCTGCTTTAGGCACCTCCACATTTGCCTCCAAGCACATGTGAGACCTCCACAGAATCCTTAGCAAAGACAGAAGCCCTGACAAGCATTTCCCAGTCAAGCCAGCCAAAGGAGCTTGCAGCAGCTCCAACAAGAAGAGACTTAGCTTGTGGATCCTATCTTTGCTTATCTAATGCAACCATGCATGTAAATGCTTGCAGGCCACCCCCAGGCAGAGGAAAAGAGAACAAAAAAGAGCACAAGAAGGGGTCTGGGCAGGTCATGGCAACTATGAGCTGGAAAGAAAGAGGAGAAAGAGAGAGAACACAAGTCTCAGGCAACACAGAAAGCTCAGGCAGGCCAAAAAGCCCAGGTATGGATGTCCCAGGATCTGCGGGCTGTCTTTTTCTCCACACTGCCCTATGTCAGCTCAAGGTGCTGGAAAGGGCCAGTGAGGGCTGGTGCTGGCCTGGGCTTGACATGTGCTCCATGTCAGCCTTGCAGGGGCTCTGCAGCCCTTTGCTTCCTACATGGCCACGTGCTGTACCTCTGCAGGAGGACTACTGTGCAGGGAACAAAGTGGAGGGAGAGGCTGTGAAGATGAGGTGCCTGAAAGGCCTCTCCCTCCACTTCTGCCTAGATGCTTACAGATGTATTTTTGAGAGGAGGTTTTCCCTCTAGAGGCCTCTATTTCAGATGTTTCAATGTCTATGGCTAATGAGGTGTAGGTTTCTTGATATTTGGAGAGGTAGATGCTGCTTTGTCTCCTCTTTCCACACTCTGATGCCTCTGTGGGCAGCATGGCCCAGATGATGAATATTGCCTTCCTGTGACACTCAGGGTGGTCAAGAAGTTGCCTGCTGCCAAACTGCTCCTCCTCGAGCAGCTGCTGGCCCTGCTGTG
>NW_005054542.1:450847-460361 GCF_000277835.1 Geospiza fortis | reverse complement strand
AGCCAAGGCTGATGTGGGAGCTGCCTGCAACAGCTGCCAGGCAGCCACCTCTTTCTGTACAGAGGCACTGCTCAGCAGTGATGCCAAGGCTGCTTGGCGTGCTCTCAGGCCCCCTGTGCTGAGAGCAAGGGTCTGGAGGAGCTGAGGGCAATGGTGGCGGAGGCTGGGTGGGCAGGGAAGAGGCACGGGCTGAGAGGGCTGGCGGGGCTCAGGGCACTGAGGACGCCCAGGGGGATGGCAGCACTGTGTGGGCTGATGGGCTAGGAAGCTTTGAAGGGACTGGGGAGCTTGCAGGTGTGCTGAGGCTATGGTGAGGCTGAGGGCACGCTGCAAGTGACTCAGTGCTCCCTTTGCTTCCTAGAGATCTCTGTCTGCTTGACGTTTCCAGAAGGGCCTCTTCGTACAGGACCAAATGACCAAGGGGGAGCCTGGCGGAGATGGGATGTCCACATATGTACCAGGTTAGCATTGTGCCTGTATATAGTCATGTCTCTGCCTCCAGTTCTACTTTTGGTAGATATCAAGTTGCACAGCTGTACAGTTCTATGTCTTTCGCTACAGAGGTACAGAAGTGTTGATGGGTACTTCAGTATTTGTGTAGTTCTTTATCAGTTTGCACTGTATATAGCCATTTTTATACAGATGCCAATTTATTTACACTCCACAGATTGTTTTGTTCACCTCAGTATGAATTTCTGTGTGAACATGCATTGCATTGTACAGTTTTGTTTAAGTTCTGTGGGTACTTAGAGAGCGCAATTGATGTTTGTTTCTGTTTGTGACTTTGTAAGCTGTCAGACATTAGAGGGTGTGAACTGCAAATGATAGTTTTATCTAGTTGTATCTTTCCATATAGTCAGCAGAGACGTAAAAATCTGTAGTAAACTTGTAACAGAGCTTGTTAATTGTATGAAAGAAGCACAGGTACAACAAGTGTAATACATTTCCTTTTTCAACTCAAGCAGCAGCACTGGAGCAGAACCACTGGAGAAATGTGCAATCAGTGAAACTTTGGAACTGAAACGTGTGTTGGTTGGCATCATTGGGAGCAATTAGCAGATGTCCACCTTAGGATCCAGGAGGGCTTTGGCAAGGAATGCTGAGGGGGACAGGGGAAAAAGAGGCAGGCATGCCCAGCTGATCCCCTGGTTGTGTAAAGACGGGCCAAGAAACCGTAAAAGGGTCTGGGCAGGTTGCGGAGCCACATGTCTGGGGAGAAAAGGAAAACTCCAATTGCCATTGGGAAAGTGGACAAAGGAAAGAAAGTCCCAGTCCAAGGGGACATCTCCCTGCTTTCAGGACTGCCCAACCCAAACCCATCCATGCTTCTAGGCCTATCTTAAGTCCCGTTTTTTGGCGCTGAGCATGGGCAAATCACCTGCCCCTCAAGAGCCACCCTTGGGTTTTAGCCTTGGCCTCCATAGCCAGCAGCAACCTCCTGCCACTGGGCGAGCACCATGAATGCAGACAATGTGCTGCCTAAGGAGGTTAGCTAGCAACTCTCCAGCAACCAAGGCACAGTCCAGCCCCGTCTGATGGACCCATTCCGTCAGCACTCTGAAGAGATGGGACATCTTAATGCATGCTGGGACCCTTTGGATAGCCTTGATTCAGGCTTAAGGACATGCAAAGGAGCAGCACTGCATGGATCATGGCCAAAAGTGCTGTGGCTTTTCCCATGAGCTGGGGAGGCCTTGGGGACAGGCTGTCTGGTAGCAAGGGGCAGTGCTTCTTGCCCTCTGCTGTCCTCTGCAGGGGCTGTCGCCTTTGAATGATACAGGGGATGGGCTGAGTGTCCCCTCAAACAGTAGGCAGAGGGCACACAGCTGGCAGAGGAAGTTCACAGGTGGGATGGTCATGCTGCTGTCAGGCCTTGAGGGGCCGGAGAAGGGGCTGGCAATCTATTCATACAGTATAAATTTCATTTTGGTTAAAAACATTTTTCTCATGGTATATTTATAACAGTATTTAATTGATCATTAATAACAATTTTGATTGCACCTAATTTTCTTATGCTTTGCCTTTTTAATTGACTCTTACTTTCTGAATACTATTGATGTGCTTTGCCAACGCTGCTTCTTAATTTGCTACAAGTACACAGGCATTTTCGGTGTGTTTTCAGATTTTAGTAGTTTTATAATATCCACAGAGATGCCTCCTCTGGAGAAGTCTTTAAATATATGTTTAAATGAAAATATATTTTGGCACATCTTCCTCGACATCTCAGGCAGCCTTGATAAACATTGCTATCCAAAGATAAGGAGAGAGAGGAGAAAGTGTCATTCATAACTCCGTGTAATCCCAGTGGGAAACTACCTATGAAAGGAAGATGCATTCTCTTTAAATTTTTAACATTGTTAATCAAAATCCATTGACATACTTATGCTTAATTTAGCATGAGGCATTCAGCTGAGTAATTAAAAGCAGATATTGAAATAATTAATTAGACACCAAACTGATAAAAATTGTTTTCACTGCCAAAGGTTTACTAAAAGGTCAGGAACATAATTAGTGTTCTCCTCTATCCTTTAAGTTGCAGGGAATGATAATGGAAGATACGGAAGGACATAGCAAATCAATATCTGTCTCTGTGACTTGTGCCACCAGAAAAATTTTTTGAGTTTTGGTCACTGTTGATCTACAGGACATCAGGTCTGCCCACAACAGGCAGTATACCAAGGACAAAGGATCTTTGCAATGGAGCTAGGACTCTTTAACAGAACTTTTAACTGTATGTGAAGGGAAAAGGCATGAAACCAGGCTCCCTAAGATTAGCCTGAGGGCAGCACACCAGTGTTTGAGGGATGGTGTGAAGTCCTTCATTCTGCTTCATAATGTGCTGAGTACAATGCGGGACATGTAAAAAATACAAGAAGAAACAGGAAATTTTTTCCTAGTCCCATGACTGTGACACCATTGTGATAAGCAAAACCTGAGTTTTACTGACATGACTGGTGTGTCATGACAGATGGTTGCAGGCTCTTCAGGAGGGATGGGCAGGGCTGGTGAGGGGGCAGGGTAGAGCTGTCTGTACAGAAGGGATGGGATTGTATGACACTTGCAGTTGGCAGTGGAACACCTGAGAGCCTCTGGGTAGACATGAATGTGAAAGAAAAGAAATATATTGTTGTGGGGACCATGCTGTCAACCATCCACCCAGGATGACAAATTGACGCATTTTTCCACAAGGAATTAAGGAGTATGTCAGGACCACCTGCATATCTCTCTATGAGTGATTTCAGTTTCTCAGGCATCAACTGAGAACATCATACAGCTGACAAAAACAGGTCCAGGAAATTTCTGAAACTTCTTGAAGATAAATTTCTGGATCAGGTGCTAAGGGAAACAGATAGGACAGGTTTGTTGTTCCCGTATTTGTTGCTTGCAAACAGAGAGGGCAAAGCACAGGTTTGTGGCTGTCTTAGTCACAGTGACCATAAAATGTTTAAGTTTCAAATTGTTGGCTCTAGGAGGAAAACCTCCAGCAAAACTTTGGCCCTGGATATGGAAAGAGCAGATCCTGGGTTGCTTAGAGAACTACTTTGAAAGGTCCCCATGGAATCTGCTTTTAAAGGTGCTGGATGAAGATTGGTGGTAAGGCAGGGGTCTGTGCTAAGACCAGTACTGTTTAATAACTGCTTTAATGACATAGATAGTGGGATCCAGAGCAGGCGCAAGAATTTTGCAGATGACAGGAAGCTAAGTGACAAGCTCCAGATGTGGGCCCACAGAAAATTCATGAGTTTCATCAAAGCCAAGGACAAGGCCATGCATCCCAGTCTACAATTTCCTCAATAGGGTAAGCGGCTGAGGAGGTGCTGATCTCCTCTCTCAGGTGGCCAGCACCAGGACACAAGGAAATGGAATTAAGTTGGAAGGGGATGTTCAGACTGGGCATTAGAAAGAATTTTTCACTGACAAAGTGGTCGGTTGGAACAGGCTTTCCAGTTAAGGGGGTACAGCACAAAACTTGTCAGAGTTCCACCCAGATGATGCTGTTAGTCATATGGTTTATGTTTTGACAGTGTTGCAAGGATTAAGGAGTTGGATTTGATGATCCTTGTGGGTTCCTTCCATCTTGAGATATTCTAGAATTCTGTGATATCATGTACTTTAATGAACATGAAAATAGTCTAAACAGAGACACGCAGCATGATCTTATTCATGTTAATGTGAGTTATACTGCTAATGCCAGGAGAACAGGGATGAAGAACAATTTTATAATAGCCATGAATAGTTCATTAAATGTTGATAGCCAAGTCTTCAGAAATATTTTATCCTCTGTTCACATAAATTCATGTCTCACAATGACAGGTTATAAAGATCTATGTATTTACCTTGAAAACAGCATGAAAATTTATTCAACTATTCTCAATGTTTGTTGGGGTTTTTGAATACAGATGCAGTTCTGGCCACCTCATAATAAAAAAAATTAATTATCATGACAAGTAAAAGTGTCATTGTAGGCCGCCAGCCAGGTAATAATTAGCATTGACTCCATGATTCTCAGAAGGCTGATCTATCACTTTATTATACTATACTTTTTAAGAAACCCATTGCCCTTACAGACAGTCACGATACAGGTGGATCTAATTGGTCCTCCAGTCCAAACAACATCACCACTGGCTAATTAAGAAACCACCCTTTGTTGAACAACTCTCATAACACAGTTCCACATGTTCACAACAACAGGTGCAGCAAGTGAAGATAAGAATTGTTGATCATTCTTTTCTCTGATCTTCTCACAGCCTTTCCCAGGAGGATGCCTGGGAAAGTTATGTGTTGCTCTCTGTGTCTTTTATGTGTCTGCCACATAAAAGATATGGCTCAAAGGGGAAAATTACAATAGTGGAGGCTTCTGACTAGAAAGGAACTAAATGAGATTGGAATTATCTATGTAGGGAATCAGAGGAAGCAATAAAATATTGAATATAAGGGAAGTGAAGAAATTATAGATAATACATAGATGTCACCATACCTGCGATACAATAAAATTAAATTGAGTTCTTCTTCATCACTGAAAGGAACTATGGATGGTGCCCTCTAGTTAACAATAATAAATAATAATATTTATATAATAATAAGTACTTAACAATGTTCCAATTAGAAATAGTAAATACTTACTATATGACAGCTCCATAACTTGGAGAACACATTGTCCATATTTTGTATGCAAAGGGAATAGTACAGCTATTTTGCCTAAAAAGAGAATTAAAGCCTTAGCAAAAAGAGTAACTGAATAAAATAGATTTTTAAATTCAATTACTGCTACCTTTCACTTCCTTTAAAGCATAGACAATTATGCTTCATATGTTTGGATGCCTCTGTAGTCTTTTTTACTCTTAGTAAAATATGTTGAATTCAAAGTTTCCTGTAGTGGGTTGAGCCTGTCTGGATACCAGGAACCCACCAAAGATTCTCTATCACTACTACCCTTCTCCCCTGGACAGAGAAGAGAAAATGTATTAAAAGTCTTGACATGTTGGTGATCATATGTCTGAGGCTTAACACACAACAGCCCCCCATTGCTTCATCAACCAAACAGCCTGTTTTATTGCTCCTGAACAGCTTTTATAGGCCATTCAAAAACTCCCAATGCTACACAGACATTGGTCAAGTCTCTACGCCTCTCAGACTCTGGACTATACAAATGCTCTCATTTTAGGAGAATTGTCATTTGTTGAAACCTCTGTCAGTCAGGCCAGGCTGGTTCATGGTGCTGGGCTGGATTTCTTATCCATAGCCAAATTCATGTTCAGTACATGTCAGCTTGTACTGCAACATCTCTCCCTTTTTGTCTTTACCAAAACTGTGATTTGCTCTCTGTCATCTATTTGCAGGGGTCCTTAGCAAACAGGGTGACAGAAAACAGCATGGTTTTAATTTGCATGACTTATATACTAGTGAATGCGGTGTGCTTAAGTTCAGAGTCTATGGACAAGATTCAAGTTAGCATGTCACAGGCTTAATGTTCAGGTTACAAATCATAGCATATCTTTAAAACAACAAACTACTTAACTCTTAAAATGGTTAAAGAAAGTCTAACTACTAGAAAAAACTATTTGTAAACAGAAAACCAGAAAAAATTATTTGTAAACAGAAATACATTTAGTAAACATGAAAAACATTTAGAAAACATGAAAAAAATAGTTTGTAAATAAAGCTCTAAGTTATATCTTAACTCTAAACTGAAATTAAAAGACTTTGAAGCATTCAATTTTAGAACTGTAAGAAAAACAAACTTAACAAATAAAGCAATTTATAAACAAATAGATGCTCTATATGAGCTGTTATTTTAAGAGTCCCAGATTTTTATGAGGTAGTCATGAATTGTTCTGGTTACCTGGCTCTGTGATGTCTGTTGAAGGGACATCAGGATGCTGTCTGTGATTTCCAGCATCCATTGAAATGCATTTGCCTCAGGATTAGGCAGCTGAATATCACAAAATTATTGTACTGTTATATAATTAATTGAAAAACATGAGAATATGATACAGCTAAGATTTAAAGGGGGGATGTACATTCATCCCAACATTTTCCCCTTTTTTCTTTGTATTGATGATTAAATTTAGGAACAAAACATTCTTATTGAACAGTACCTTATTAATAAGGTACTATTACTTAGAGGGTTGCTGAGAGATCTCTTTTTTACTATGAGAACTTGAAAGAACCGCTTCTGGGTGAAGCTTTCTCGTTTATCTCAAGGCAAAAAGGGTTTAGTTTTGTGAAGTTTGTATGCTAATATATTTTCTTTACCCACCAGGTTCATGGCTTGATCAGGCCACGACTTGGTTGGGAGAGATTTTCTGTATTTTTGTCCTAGGGTGACATTATGATGCTTGTATCCCCATTCATATGTTCTGTTTCTGCGGGATATTATGTTCTGTGCCTTTAAGACTGGCTTTGAAGAGTGAAAGTTTTGTTTGGGTTTTTCTTATCAGGGACACAGAGATGGGCAGTCCTTTGTGCTGCTTTCACTTTTTTTGCTTTTGCTTTTCGCTTCGCTCTCTCTTGCTCCTGCTTCTGCTTCGCTTCTTCTTGCTTTTTTGCTTCTGTTCATTAGCTAGTTTAGCTATATAGTCCAGATTTCTGCTGCCCCAGCACCGGAGGCACTGACAACAGAGCAACCACGCCCAAGAGAGAGACTTCCTGAATTTGTCATCTTTTTCAGAGTGGTGTCATCCGGTATTGTTCACTTTGTGTGCTGGGGGTGCTGTGCCTGTTAAATAAACAGGTTCTTTCCACTTCTCTCCGAGGAATTCTTCCCGAACCAGTTGGGGGGCAGGGGCCATGTGGGTTTGCTTTCTGGAGGGGCCCCCTTTGGAAGTTTTCTACCAAGTTTGCCCTAAACCAGGACAATTTTATGTTTTAAAAACAAGCTTGTATTAATACCTAGTGCAAGGAATTTTTAACATGAACAACCTATGAATAATTAAAGAAATATAGGCATTTAAATTTTCTAGTTACTATGGTAATAGTGCAAGTAATATACCTTCTTGTTACAGGTTAGAAATTTTTTATTCATTTAACAGGTGACTTTTAGGTTTTTAAATGATGACAGGTGGCAAATTCTTAGTTAAAAAACTTTGCAGCTGAAATTTGCTTATGATGCTAGTAAATTAATGTTCTATGTATCCTTTAGTGGATCTAAAATGTTAGGACGATTATGTTCTTTGAAACTTCCAGGTCGATCTAGAAACAATGCAAGCAGAAATACTAGGAATATCAAGAGAAGGTTTGTTAATATACATCCTGGGATCTCTTTGAGACACAGTAGCCCATGCCTGAGATAGAAATGTAATATTTTCTTAATAACTTTAGCAGAATCAGCTATCAGAGGCTTATCAATTTTGGTTTTAGCAAATGCAAAAAAACAATGATAAGTATTGTACTATGAATTCTAGGACATATTTAGTAAACTGATGTGTGATTTTGTAGCTCTTGTGTGACAAACTGTTATAAATTATCAAATTGGCAGCTAAATTTATAAGAAAATTTAACAATGATTTATTAGATCGTTAACAAAAATAGAATTTCAAAAAAAAAACCCACCACAGCCAAGGCAGCATCAACCCCGGGTGTCGACGCTGGGTGAGCCAAGATCCGACCGACAAAATGTCAACGCCTCCCCAGTGGTTCACCCTGACTGCCTCATGCAGCAAGCTTATATACAGTTTATTCTGCCTGAGGCAGAAGTGACCGAACGTTCCTTTGTGTCTGTTCACATGTAGAAGACATACCTTGGATTCTACAGTATTTTATACATACATAGCATGAATTATCTCTACCATATACTACACAAGCCTTCAATATTTTTTACCCTTAGCACGTTACTAGTTTATCAGAGTTTGTGTAATATGAAAACTTTCCTGTAGTTGAAATATCAGAAGGCAGGGTGGCTGTGAGGTTTTGTTGAGGTTTGAGCAGTAGAGACTGCTCGTCCTCACTCTGGGGTCACCACGGGATACTGTGATGTTCCTATGCCTGTGACTTGTTCGCTCTTTCACAGCGCATATGCAGGGAGGTGCTAATTTCCCGCTGGACTTGGTGAGAGAGTGACTTGCTCTTAGCTGTTGTAAAACGGCTGCATTATGTGGTTGGCACCATCTCTTCAGGACGATTTGATTGTTACTGCTCCTACAGTACCACACCCTCGCATGCTTCCTTCCCCTGCTTTTTAATGGTTGGGAGCCTGGTAGGGGCTTTTCCCACGCTTTTCTTCTTGATTTGGCGTGTGCAGCCATTCTCTGATCCATCTTCAGAGGCAGGACTGGGGACGGGGCCATGCCCACTGGATGTGGGCTGCATCGGGGGTGCAGGTACGTCGACGGAGGCATGGTGAACCTCCCCGAAGTTGCTGGTGTATTTCTGGGGCTGGGCTGCCTGGTTTCAGGAGACAGTCTCGGAGTTTCCACAGGGACTGGGGGTGCAGGCGGCCTGGGGTTGTCTTTGTTTGCTGAGATCTCCCCACGCCCCGGAGCTGTGCTGTGTTACCCACAGTCACAGGGGGTGCCCCACCAGCGGTGCGTCCCAGTGTGGGCTGGTCTCGGCTTGCTGGGAGGGGGTCTTGGGAACAGCAGGGGGGGGAGCCATTGTCACAGACATTCCCTTTATGAAAAATCCTCTCTCAGGATTTTTCCTGATGAAGCTGAGAAGTTCAGCAACAAGATGTAAACAATAGATTGTCTGCTGCTGTGGAATGCAACAGGTGGATCTGTGATTGGTCTGGTGTGGCTGTTTTGGTTCAGTGACCCGTCACAGGAGAGCTAGTTCTCGAAGTTTGTCAAGGCCAGCTCATGTGTTATCATTCTTTACTTTCGATTCTTAGGTAGCTTAGCAGCTTCTGGAAACTTTCCTTTCCTTTTCTTTTTAGCATAGTTATAATGTAGTATATATATATATGTCATAAAATAATAAATCAAGCCTTCTGATCATGAGCCAGATCTACACCTCTTCATTCACCCCGAAATCCTTGTGGCAACAACCACAAGTCACGGTCATATGCTGCGGTGAT
>NW_005054542.1:445979-450817 GCF_000277835.1 Geospiza fortis | reverse complement strand
CTGCGCAGTGGGGCTGCTCCGTGCTGTGGGGCTGGGGAGGACAGTGCTGGCACAGGGGCTGAATTTAAACCAGCTCGGCCATGTGGAGCAGCATGGCTGGCCATTTCGTCCGGCCACATATACTGCAGGTTTGGAAAGGTGCCCATTCCCCCCGAAAATTCATCTGGTGTTCAATCCTCGCCATATGCCTCAATATTAACAGTCTTAATAAATCCAAAATAAGTTTCCATAGCTTTATAACTCTTATTGAATTTTCCTCCTCTCTCGTGGCTGATCTAATTATGAATTGCCCAGGTATTAAAGTCAAAAGCAGCCTCTTCAGTTGTGTCTAAACTGTGGGGTTTTGCCCACATTATTAATGTTAATAATGCCTTTTCATCATAGTGTATGTCACACTCCTCAAGAAGTTTCCATACATTTATTACTGCATGATCCTGTGTAGAAATAAAGTTTCCCATGTGTCCGGTGGGGTTTTTCTTCTATTTTCAGCTTCTCTGGTTTCTTTTTTTCACACAGCTGGGATTTCTTGCAACCTTTGTTGCAGCTTTTATTCTTGCAGCCTTTGCTGCCTATTTTTGGGCTCTTCCAGCCTCTTTCTTTCCAGCTTTTGGCTGTGGGGACAGGCTTTGCAGGCTCTGCCCTGTGTCTCTCTCCACTCTACCCTCAGGCTAAAACTCGGACTGCTCATCCTCACTCTGGGGTCACCACGGATATTGTGATGTTCATATGTCTGTGACTTAACACACAACAGCCCCCCCATGCTTCATCAACCAAACAGCCTGTTTTATTGTTCTGAACAGCTTTTATAGGCCATTCAAAAATTCCCGATGCTACAGAGACATTGGTCTAGTCTCTACACCTCTCAGACTCTGGATCATTCAAATGCTTGCATTTTAGGAGAGTTGTCATTGGTTGAAACCTGTGTCAGTCAGGCCAGAGGCTGGGTCTTGGAGCTGAGCTGGGTTTCTTATCCATAGCCAAATTCATGTTCAGTACATATCAGCTTGTACTGCAACAAAGTTTCGTGTGCTAAGATAAATACAAGGAGAAACTACTCCCTAGTTCCCATTACAGGTAAAACAGACTCAAAGTGAGGATATTAATTGAATTTATTAGCCACCAGAATAAGGGCAGGTTAATGAGAAGTAAAGTAAAACTTAAAAATACCTTCCTGCCATCCCTCCCTCCTTCCCAGACTCTACCTCCTCCCACCCACTGGTGCAGGGAAATGGAATGGTGGTTGTAGTCTGTTCATCACATGTCCCTGCTACTGCTCAGGGAGAGGATTCCTTTCCCTGCTCCGCTGTGACTCTGTACCATGGGGTGCAGTCCACAAACTGCTGCAGGTGGGTCCCTTGGCACAAGGTTCAGTCCTTCAAGAGCAGCCCACTCCAGCCTGGGACCCCACAGGGTCACAAATCCTACCAGGGAACACTGAGGGCTCCTTTCACCATAGGTCCGCAGGTCACTGCCATGACCTTCCAGCGTGGGCTTCCCACAGGTTCGCAGCCTTCTTTGGTGTGGAGTGCAGGCTGCAGGTGGATCTCTGCATCCCCATGGCCCTCCACAGGCTGCAGAGGCACAGCTGCCTCACAGTAGGCTGCACCTTGGGCTGCAGGGGAATCCTAGTTCAGGTACCCGAAGCACCTGCAGAGTTTTTCTCTCACATATTCTCAGTATTTCTCTCGCATATTCTCATTCCTGTCTTCTCTAGCACAATTACATCTGTGTAATAATCTTTCCTTCTTAAATATATTACATAGGCAATACTGTCATTCGTGATTGGTTTGGCCTTGTCTAATGGTGGGTTCATCCTGGAGGCAGGTGGCATTGGCTCTGTTGGACATGGAGGAATGTTCTAACAGCTTCCCACAGAAGCCACCCCTGTAGCTGCTCCCATCCCAATACCTAGTAAAGCAAACCCAATAAAAAATTTTCATTGCTAAGTGCTGCAAGAAAGATTGCCTAAATTACTCAATTTAATAACACTGAAATATAATTACCAGTTGTTATTAAAGTACAGAAAAATTAAATATCTTTGTCGACTAATTTTCTGAAATTTCTGTATATATGGTTATTTACAAGTGCTAACATTTTTTAGAAACATACGACAAGGTAGCAGTTGTATCAATTTAGTAAAAGTTCTTCAGTAACTATCATGAAACTGGAGATGAAATCACAGTTATTCATTAGTAATTTATACATGAACAAAATATACATTTTCTGGTTTATTTTGGAAAAAAATAGCATATGCAGATAATACTTTTTTTAAATAGGCCGTGCATCATTTCTTCTCACAGTTTCCTCACCGTATACCCAGGTCTTTTGGACAGACACATCTTTCTGAAAGATCTCCATAAGAGTGTTCTGTAGGGGGGAGAGCCAAACATTGTCAGATGATAAGTACCACAACTTTTCCCCGGGGGGCTTAGGTTCTTGGTCCTTCTGAATTAGTCTTTGTTTCTAGCCCACCATGTAGAGCATGTCGAGAAAAGCTTCCGTTTTTATGGGCTGACCCAAGTCATGGACTTGAGCCCTTGTGGTATGACTGCAGGGTAGGCCATGGAGAAAGCCACTGCAGTGCCTTGCATTTTTGGCATATGAAGGTTTCAGATAGAGAGAGCTTGTCAGAGCCTGGGAAAGGGCCATCTCATGCTAAGTGGGGATCTCTGAACCAGGAGGCGCCAGCATGGCCAAGAAAGATGAGCAGCTCTCCCTACACACATCTTTCTGCTCTTGGTAAGGGGTGAGAGTGAAAACCTAGCCTCAGCGTGGACTGAACACAGTGTCACATTCAGTCAAGGAATAGCTCATTAAATTTATACCGACTATGACACCTCTTTTATGTTCATAATGCACACAACTGTTTTTGAATATTTATATGCAAAAAAAAAAACTTCTGTGCAGCATGTGGTAAAAGTAGTTAATCAGGTGGTTTCTTCACTACATACTACTAAACCTGTTTTTTCATTATCACCCAGAGCACACTGGCCTAAAAAAAGTGAAGAAAAATAAAATTTGAAAAAATACTGTCTTCTTAGCAGCAAAACCCATTAATAGCCCTGGGGATTAAATAAATATGTTGGGCAGCCTGGAGGAAACAGATAAACTTTATCTATTTGGGAATGCATATGATCAATAACAGAAAGTAAGAGATGTGAGTGATTCTCTTCTATTCACTAAACCTAATGTGAATTCTGCATTTCTGTCACTGCAAAATTCACATTTTGCTTGCCCCATCAGTTAGTATATCTGTAGATATGTGCCACCAATATACTGATAATTAGGCTTCAGTTAACAGGTCATTCATCTTAATCTAGGAAAGCAGAGCTAAACAGGATTTCCTTCCAAGACAGCAACATGTTCTCCAATCTCAGACTAAATACAACTGCTGAAATCCTGACATTTTCTACAGATTAAGTGAAAGAGGAGGGGAAGAAGATGGGAAGAACTGGCTTGTAAAATTATACCATTCATAAATTAAATTGTTTTTGAAAATGTTAATTTGCAGAGCCTATAAAATTATTTTTATTTGTTTTACTTTATCAAGTAACTTTTAGTTTCCAAGAATAAAAAAGGGAATATCTCATGATTAAACTCCTCACAGATCTGTCAAAAGATCTTATAAATAAGTTATTAATTGTGAAATTTCCTGTGATAAATAATACTGGTTTCAGTGAACTGTTGTTTTAATGAAATAAAATTTTCAGAGTCCTCATTTGTTCTGCATTTTAGATCTCTTTATTATTTGAAGTAAATATAAATGGGTTTTTTTGCAACATCTTTCTCTGCAAGTCTCTTTGTCAAATATTTTGTGTTCTAAATCTAGTTTATTCTCTTGTAAGAAATGCTCAAAATATAAACATCATGCTATTTGTTTTTGTAGGCAGATGGGGCTTTGTGCTTGCTTCTTCATTTTTAGATGTTCTAAAAACATTCTAAACATGAAAGTGGCAAATTCCTACCTAAAGTACTTCATTCTCCTTACTTTCAGGAAATCCTTCTTTCTTTTTGAAAAAGTAAGGGGGGATTTTACTGAACTTGAAATGTAAATTTATTTTTCTACTATGTCTCATTATTTTTCATTTTATTTCTTGACAATTTAAAAGGAAATATTGAATTAAGTTCTTCCATACTGCCTCCAATTTTCCTTGAAAAAGTAAGTAGTTACTCAGACCATTTTTTTCATGCTGCTGGTTACTAGACTTTCTGATCTAATTTTCTTGAAATTGCTAATATTCTTTAAGTTCCTTTAACTACATGTGGATCCTAGATAAAATCTTTAAACTTTTCAGGTCACTTAGGGAAATTGTGGTTTTTTTTACTCTAAGTGATGTCTTAGCATTTTAATTTTTGTGACAAAAATGACACTATATGTAGCACTTTCAGAAAATTAAATTCAGTCTATCATATATTAAATTTCTCACCATAAGATGTGATCTTCATTAACAACTTTATCAAACACATTGTCAGCAACTTCATTTGCAGTAACTCATGGTAAAGTTACTGTCAATAATTGTATTCACAGAAAATTTTCTCAAGTATTTTAAAATTATTCTATTCCACTTAATTAGAATTTATTTGTTCTCTAATCAACTGTAATCTACCTTGATCCACCAGTGGAAATATCTTATATAACATGTATTTAAAATTGTATTTAGATTTCACATCCTAACTTTACTTCCACCCTGTCATCTGCTCCTTTTTGTCTTCTCTGTCTCATTATTTTGTCCAGTTCTTTCAATATCACATTCATTCCAGTTCTAGTCTCCTTATTTCCTTGTAAATCCCACCCAAAGCTCAAAAGTCAGACATGGTAATGATTTACTTTTGAATTT
>NW_005054542.1:440008-445923 GCF_000277835.1 Geospiza fortis | reverse complement strand
GCGGCACTGTTTGGAAACAACCATCCTCTGCAGCTGTCAGTACATTACTGCTTCAAAACCAATATTTCATGTCAGGCCTGGTGATCTTATTTAATGAATGAGGATATGTAGGACGCATTGCAGTTCTGGCTATGTGGATGTCTTTATATCTTATTAGCAATAGACGGCCAAAACCTGTCCTGTTAAAAATCAATGTTCTATTAATCCACTGTAAAATTTCTGGAATTAAATAGCATCTGCTGAGAGTTGGGCAGCACACTGTCTTTTCAGAAAGTCACTAGTTCAATAAATCAGAGACAGAGCAGTTTATCTTTACCTCAAGAGTTTATTATTTAATAAAAATCTGCCCTTTCCATGAACACCACTATCAAAATGCATACAGAGATTACTTATTTTTAGCAAAGAGAAAACAAAAATTTTTTTGGCTAATAATTTAAATTATAGAGAAGACAAGAAGAGTTTTCCTGTTATTCAGTATCGTGGTTTAATGAAGACTACTTTTCAGTTGGGGGGGTGGTTCCCTGGGAGGACCTGGTAGAGCCAGTCAGCTGCCTAGTTTTGAGGAGCTAATCAGCTGGCTAGGTTTGAAGATTGACATATGGTTAAATCACTTGAAAGAGCTGAACATGGCTCTGTGAAGACACATGTAAAAACTAATAAATCCCAAGAAAGCTCTTGGCTTCCAGCTTTTGAACAGGCCAGACCCAGACAGGCCAGGCCCATGGGGCCGGCATGGGCCGCACCAGCCCAGTGCAGCCTGTGCAGTTGGGTCGGCGTGCAGCTCGGCTGGGATTTCTGCCGGCCCTGGGCCATACGTCCAGGACTGTCCCAGCACCATGGGCAGCTGTGCGGTCAGGATCAGTGCTGCGAGTGGCTGTGCAGCCAGGACTGCTCGGCCGGGATCCGCATGGCCAAGGCAGCACCACACTGCCTGGGCCATGCTGCATGGCCAGGGCAGCACCACGCAGCTGGGCAGTGCCACATGGCCGCAGCTATTTCAGCATCACCAGCCACATGGCCCAAACCACCTGGCCAAAATCTCTTCTTTTTTCTTTCAGTGCCCCGCATGAAAGAAAGGCGCAGGGGTGGTGCCAGCAGCCAGTGTGACCCACATGATGTCAGCGGGGACGGCATGATCAACAATGGGAGCCACAACAATTCCTTGACTGCAGAGCCAGGATAAAATCAGCCTATAAACATTGCAGGACTCTATAAAACCATTTTAATTGATAAAGCTTGAGTGCAGATGAACCTACGAGCACTAATTCTTTACTGAGTCAGGAAAAGGAAAGGGTGAAGACACGTAGAGAAAATAACATGGGACACTGAGGTCAGTAAAGAAGGAGTCAAATTCTAGATGGGAGTGGATTGAGGAGATGCCTTAGTCTTGGGCTAAAATTCTTTTTGTAAGGCTGTGGTGAAGATACATTTGATATGTCCAGCTCTGGTTTTTTGCCCTATTATTCATGGAATGCACTGGGGGGATGTATCATTCTAACTACAGCTGTGAGCAGAACCGTCAATGTTAAAATAAGCTGATGTTGCAGTAGCTGTGATCCAATGAGAAGTTTGAAAAAAGAGAAATGAGAAACTTTGCCCCAGGAACAGAAGCAGAAAACCTCTGTTCCCAGAGATGGAGTTAAAGAACTTTTATTTTTATGCTAGAACAGCTCATCCCTAAAAATAGCACCCCGATTAATTGACATGGCCTACGAAAGCAGCTGTGGGAAGGCTGCAAAAAGATGGGAGGGACTTCAAGATTGCAGATTTCCAGGTGTCTACTATTTGTGGAAGAAAAACTATTTTAGAGGTGGTAAACTGACTAAAAGTCCCAGGTTTTGACTTTTCACATTGTCAGTGGGAAAGAAAAGAGGATGGGAGGAGAAATGTTCTGAAGGTTTTATTCTGATTTCTTATTATTTTTCTTTTAATTCTGTTAATAAATTTTTCTTTATGCCCTTTAAAGTTTTGAACCTGTTTTGCCTTCCTCCTCCTCCTAATCAACACCTCACAGCACAAAATGAGTAAATAATTTTCATGGGTGCATTGGTGTTTGCTCAGCACTAAACCCACTACATTCAGTGACATGTAACATTGGAGTAAAACTAATGGTTACAATTTCCAGGAATTGCAATTAAAATTTGGACAAAATATACTACAATAACTGATGTTGGTAAAATCTCATAGTTTGTAAAAAACACCACTGAATATTTGTGCCAATTAAAAGTTATGTAGAAGGCCAAATACTTTACATCTGTCATGGAGAAAACCTTTTTCTTTTCTTAGTATTTTACTATACATTTTCCCATGTCTCAACAAAATTATCCATGCATATTTACATATTCCAGTCATACTTATAAATCAATGACTAGTGGATCTGTCATGTAATGGGATAAGAAGGAAAAGGGATGTTGGCATTACTTTTATTTCCATGCTGCTTGTCTGGCTCAGATATTTTGTGTGTTGAGTTTTTATGTAAAGGAAAAAAAAATCTTGACAAATATTCATGAGTTAGCCTGCATTTCTACCCTACTAAAATGGCCCCTGCAAAAGGTTTTACAGACAAAATATCAAGAAAAAAAAGTATGTTGGAAGGATGAAATGTCCTACAGAGTGATCTTGAAAGGCTTTGGGCCACATGAAGTTCCTCAAGTTCAACCAGGCTAAGAGCAAGGACCTGCGACTGGTTTGGGTGCCATAGCAGATACAAACATAGACTGGCAAATTTATTGATTGAGATAAGCCCTATAGATAAGGAGCTGCGGTTTATGGTGGATCATTCATTATCATCCACCTATGTACTTGCACATCAGAAAGTCAACCACATCCTGGGCAAGACCATCATTTGAAGGGAGGAGATTCAAGAAAACACAATTTAATTTGGTCTGGAGGAGGGTTTACCACCTTTAAAAAATGATAAAAGAGGTGGAACATTTTGCCTATGAAAAAAGGCTGGAGAGATGAGGTTATTCAATTGGAGAAGAGAAAGCTGTGGTGCGACCTTATGACAGACTTTTAAAATATAAATAAGATAGATTAGATAGATAGATAGATAGATAGATAGATAGATAGATAGATAGATAGATAGATAGATAGACAGATAGATAGGTAAAGACTTTTTAATCAAAGCGTATAATGTCAGGACAAGAAGCAATGATTATAAACAAAAAGAGGGTCAATCTAGATTAAATAGAAGAAGTTCTTTACTATGTGAGATATTGGAATAGGACCCATCATTGACAGTGATCAAGGTCAGATGGAATGGGGCTTTGGACTTGTCTAGTGACAGATGTCTCCACCTATGCCAGGTGTGTTGGACTGGATGATTTTTGAAGGCCCTTTTCAAGCCAAATCATTTTCTGATCCTATGACTATTCTTTGAAGTATTTTTTTTTAATTCAACCTATAAGTAAATACCTATTTTGTCCACCATTGTTCTGGATATATTAAAGTACTGAAAAACTGATGTCGCAGCATTCAGCAATCACTCACTAAAAAAAATAAGACCCCCTACAATCTATTTACTTACAGAATACCATATGCCCAACCAGGGGATTGTGTGAATTCATTCCTTGTTTTGCTCTGTTTGTGTGCACAGCTTTTGCTTTCCCTATTAAATACTCTATAACTCAACCCATGGGCAGTGTAGCTTTCACCCTGGCAATTTTCTCCCTGATCCTGCTGGTGCAGGAGTGTGTGAGAAGCTGCATGGGGATGGGCTGCTTACTGGGGTTAAACCCTAAGTGTTACTTAACTGCAGAAAAAAGGCTGCTTTTCAGAAAATTGTGAATCAGAATCAAATTCTCTAAGGGAAAGGGTTTTATTTGACTATTTTTCCTAGCTTCTTGTGAATTTTTTTTTTATTCTGTATGTTAAAAGAACAAATCTCTGTGTTATTAATTTATCTTTCAATATGGCACTTCAGGATTACCTATTTTAGAGTTAATAAGGAACATTTAAGCATATGCCTTAATTAGGACACATTCTCTTCAACAAGCCATTTAATTATATTAATTAAGGACAATAATTTCAACTAATTCATGGATATGGTTAAAATAGGAATAAAACTGGACCAAGAAGAAAATACAGAAACTGTTCTGTTAGATGTAACAAAGCCTATTTTTAAAGTCTTGGCATTAGAAAATATTTTCTGCTCCTCTGACAGAATCTGTAACCCAGAATCATCTGAACACTAGAAAAACTGAACATCTCAGAACAGAACTAAACCATGAACAAAAACATCTTAGAGAGTGTTAGACTTCTGTCAATAAGTAATGTCTCCGAAAATTGATTCTTTTCAGGAACTTAAATTCTTTATTCAGGATTTCTGGATATCCTATCTTTTCAACACCTGGTGCCAAGAAGATATTTTGGTATAGGGAAACATGGGTTCTAAAGAAGTATAAAATTATATTTTTTTTTCTTAAAATTTACAAAGCTTCATGGTTTTGCCTACTCTCTTTTCAGTATTATACTCTAGTGTACTGTAGTACAGCATAGATCTATACAATTGATTTCTCTGTCTCAAGTAACTCATATCCTCATTGTCAGTCTTCCCAAATACCATATACACCAAGCTATATTTGAGGCAGTTTGAGCTAAAATGCAGAGCTGTGTTTTGTGTGAAACCTGGCCATTCTCATGCTCCTTGGGAGTTTTCAGAACAAGGACTCTAAAATTGATTTGAATTTACTCTCTCCCCTATACTCCAGTCTTGTGAGACCACAGAGTAAGACAGGGGATCTGTTGAAATTAGTCCAGAGGAGAGGCAAGAAGTTGGTCACCCCATTCCTATTCTCTGCACTTGAAAGAACCAACTTACAGTGCTGAACACTGCTCTGGGGTCTCCAGAACAAGAGAAACATGAGTCAATTAGATTGTGTCCAGAGAAGGGTCACAAAAAATCATGAGTGTTATTCCAGAGTCTTGCTTTGGCAGTGATTATACTTTCTGTGTCTCTGGTGACATTTTCACTGGCACAAAAGTATTTAAAGCTTTTCTTCAGTTTAGCAAAGAGAGACTACATAATTACTTCCAAAGATTAAATATCTAGGTTTTTATTCTAAAAAAAAAAAAAGAAAATGGTAGTGATTTGATATTGCTCTTTGTGTCTAGAGAATAATTGGTAGTGGAAAACAACCAAATATAAACTGTTTAATATATGTTTGTTTTGGCTTTTTCCTAAAAACCTTTTTTGGCTTTTGTATAATTTACAGAAAACTGCCCTATAAATATCATTATTGTGTACTAAATACCCTACTGAGAGGAAAGATTTAAAGTTGGTCAGGAAAAAAAATCAGGAAAGTCAAAACTTTAAATTAACAACTGCTTTCAGACATTTATTTCAGGCAGGATTTAGCTAACAGCTCTTTAACTACCCCACTTTAAAAGTCACATAATCCTTAACTCCTGAATGAGGCCTGAGTTAGTACTCAGTACATATACTTAATTAAGGACCACAAGCAGTGCTTTTATTCACATATATGCTTAAAAAACTGTGAGAGGGCAATCATATGGGGCTTTTTGTGCAACAGTTGCTGCATATTCTTTCTCTATGTCTTTTTTCAAGGTTCACTCTTCCGCAATCTGTTTTTGTGCATGCAAAAACATAGTTAGTAACCCAAAAGTCACATTTTCCCAAGTGCCATATACCATAAGAATTTTAGAATTCCTTTTTCAACTCTTATGTTTTTCGGTGATAATAAACTCAAGACTAACATGGCAGTCCCTACATCCCTATTCAAATAATTTCAGTTTTTAGTGGTGATCAGTAGAGATTCCTCAGATGAATAAAAAATTCAGGATGGAGACATTTGTCTATATCTTTGCCTCGGCACTATCAAAGAATTTCCCTCTTGAAGTAGACAATAATATTTATAGCTGATGGTTCAGGGGGGAAATAGAGACCTGTGTTA
>NW_005054542.1:406158-439975 GCF_000277835.1 Geospiza fortis | reverse complement strand
GAGGTTTAGTTTCTGTTTCTTATTAATTTTAATTTTGAAAAAAAAATTCATAGATTCCAAAGTTGTCCAAGCCTTGCTGGATCTAAAGACAATTAAATAGTATTTTCAGATGACATAACCAAATTATTTTGGAGGTTAAGTACAAATATATTCAACCATAAATGTAAAAGTCTATTTTCAGGGAAAAAGTCTTCAGAAGTGTGTGAATATGTCTGCTGTTTTCTTTTTATGTGTGGTGATTGTTGCTTAAGTAAGAACTGTTTAAGAATGAAAAATCTGGCTAAACAGGTGCCCAGATGAATATTTTCTAATTGCAGTTCCTGGATGTTATAGATGGATAATGAGATTATTGGCTCTCACAATTAAGGGATGAATGTTGTATGAATATTAAGAAAAGCTTTAGTGATGTATAGTTATGTTATTGTAGTTTAGATGTCCTCTGTTCTCTGCATAGTTCCCTTCCCCCCTCTGTGTTGTTGCCATCAGACAGCCGGGGCAGTCTAGGGCAGGTAAAAAAGAAGACGTGCACATGTGTCCCTTGCATGGGGCAGTTGGGAATGGAAAAGCTTGTTGCTTCGGGGCTGGCAACACCTGATCTCCAATCAAGTTACAGGAAAGCAGTGTTCACTGATAAATGGCAAAGAAAAGTGACTGACAGACTTTGGGAGGGGCCAGGGCTGGCTGGTGCAACCCCCAGGGGTATAAAAGACAGAACATCCATCTTGGAGACGAGCTTGTCACGAGGGCAGCTTCCAGGCCTGCTTTTCCTCATTTAGTCTTTTTGTTGTATTTTTGTTAAGGTTTAATAAACCCTTTAAATTTTTAAAGTGAGCAGTTGTTTCTCACACTGGAGCACTAAAGGATACTAATCTGTTTCTGAGTAGTTATTGGTAAAATTTGAGCAAGAATTATTTAATCAGTGCTTTTTTTGTTTGGTTGTTTTCAACTGTAAAACTGATTTTCACATTTTCTTATTCATTCAGCAACAAATATGTAAGATTAGAAGTTTCTTATGTGTTTCTCCAGTGTTTAGCACAGCTTGAGCTCTTGTATAATTTGGAGACTAAATTAAATAAAATTAATTCTTATTAAGAACAACACTAATAATATTGTAATTGAAGTGCTAGATTTTTGTGGTCCTATCCTGATACTGAAATACTCTCAGAAATGCTTCGCTTAAGAAAAATCCTGCTGTATTTTATTCTTGATTGTTATCAGCCAACTTTAAATGCAAAATTAGAAGAGGTTCATGGATTTTCATATATTTCTGGTAGCTTTTCTCAGTTAAAATGTATATTTATTTGCACTGGGAAACCAATTGTCAATGCAGAATACAGAAATTCACACATTAGCTTAAATACTTTTTAGTCTTTTCAGTTAGACTCTTTCGCTGTGAAGGGTTCTATACAAGTCCATCAGCATTTAGGAACTGATTCTAAAGTAATTTTAACTTCTTAATATATTCTAGAAATCCAAATTTTAGAAAGATCTAGCAGTTTCACAAAATATTTCTGTAAGTATAGCCCAGAGAACAGGGGGTATCAAGGCTAGTTCTCTGGTAAAATTAAACATGTTTATGAATTAATGAAAATAGTTAAATTTTGCAGTTTCCACAGATAGCTAACATACTATCTTTTTTCTTTATCATTAGACTGAGAAATATTTATTATTTAAGCCTGATGCAAAACTTAGTTAAGGCTTAACTTCTCTGTTTTGCATTTTACATTGGCCAGACACTATGTTAGGCTGCAGTACCATGATTTAGGGAAATCCATGCTTGCTTAAGTTCCCACATCTTTGCAATTGAGCATCTCCTATCATTTGATTGAGCTGGAATTAAATGAATAAACAAGCCCTGAGAAAAAGTTATAAATGGCGTTTATAACATTAGCTGTCTCATTAATCTTGTATATAACACAGCTGTATTACTAGGTGAGAGAAGCAAATCAAACAGACTCATAAGAAAAGCCATCGAGTGCAGCTACATTATCATTTATGCAGCTATGTAAATTGTGGTTCACCTACGCACTGATTATAGAATCTGCTTTGTTTTCTTAATTTTAAAAAGCATAGGTAAACCAGCCTGGAAAGACTTCTTTTGCTAGGCAACAATGTTGATAAAATATAACATTAGAAGTGTTTCAGTGAATAGAATTTTCAAATAAGATGAATCTTACTTCTGAAAAAAGGACTTGTAAGAGATCTAAGACTACAGATTTACAAAAAATATAATCAGCATATTTAAGTTCAGTGAAGGCCATCGTTTGTCCCTCTGTTAGAACTAGTTACCATCAAACAGAACTAAAAAGAGGTAAGTTCACAGAGACAGAAAGAGGTGGTTATTCATTGAGAGGTGCATGACTAGCCACAGTCCTTTCTAACAGAGACAATAGCACGTGTGCATCAGTGCTTTTGTTTCATCCTTAGCATGCATTTGGGGCAATGGGTTAGAGACAGTGCACTGGTTTGAGGAGATGTTTGGCGTGACCCTCTGTGCATTCATCCATCCTGTGATCTTTTGGCAGTGAGACAATGAAAATGAGGTGGAGAAGGAACTCTTAAGAAATTCCTTGCCTACTTACAGGATTTTTTTTCAAAAATCTTTTCAGCTTTAGAATAAACTGAGACCCAAATAATGATTTAAATACTATCAAATGCTAGAATCTTTAACTACTATGTGCTCTTGCTATATAAATTTGACTGTCACTAGTTTAATAGATATCAGTTCTGCTACCACTTTTTCTTTTCCTATTTATTTCATTTTTTTTCAGAGTATTCATGGTGCCAACACGTGGAATTTTAAATCTACAATTTCCAGGCCAGAAACTGGTGCAGATGACTGAGCCACTTACAGAACCCATCATATCATACCTGTATCCTACTGATAAGTTAGTATGTGTGATGGTATTAATGACAATGAAGAGCATCATATTTGAAAGGTCATGGCAGAGTGGTGGTGAAGTTCCCAGTTCCTGGAAAGAGGAAGCTATAACCTTCTAATTCTGGAAAAGAAAAGTAGAAGGACCTGAGGAATTACAGGCTGGTCAGTCCCACTGATGTGTTCAGCAAGATCATGGAGCAGATCCTCATGGAGCCTATGTTAGAGTACATAGGAAACAGAGAAGGGACCAGTGCCTGCCAGCATGGCTTCTCTAAGAGTATATCATGCCTGTCAGACTTGGTGGGCTTCTATGGATGATGTCATCTAGCTGGACTTGACAGGTGCCTCTAAACTGGAGAGACATGGGTTTGATAGGTGGACCATCCAGTGAGTAAGGAATGGACTGGATGGTCACACTCAAAGCGTTACTGTCGGTGTCTGGGTGGAGATCAATGGTGAGTGGTGTTCTTCTGTGGTCTGTATTGGGACCAGTAGTGTCTTTTCTGGGGACATGGACAGTGGAACTGTGGATCACACCAGGCTTAGTAGTCTAGGTACTCCAGAGACAAAGAATGCCAATCAGATGTACCTCAACAGACTAGAAAGGTGGGTCCATGTCAACCTTCAACACAGACAAGTGCAAGGTCAGGGCAGCCTCAAAGATGGTGACAGCCTGGCTCATTAGATAGAGAACAGTTCTGCCAAAAAGGACATGGGGTAATGATGGATGAAATCCTGAATATGTCCTGGCAATGTGTGCTTGCAGACCATCCACATCCTGGACTGCAGGTCAAGGGAGGTGATTTTATCCCTCCATACTGACCCTGTGAGACCCCACCTGGAGAACAGAGTCCAGCTCTGGGGTCCCCAGCACAAAAAGATGCAGACCTGCTTGAGTGGGCCTAGAGGAAGTCCACAGAACTTATCAGGGAGTCTGGAGTACATTCCCTATGAAGAAACACTGAGAGAGTTGGAGTTCAGCCTGGAGAAGAGACAGCTCCAGTGAGACCTTATAGTGACCTTTCAGTGCTTTAAAGGGGCCTACAGAAAGATGACAATAGACTCTGTCAAGGATTGTGCTTATAGGAAAAGGGGTTTCAGTTTGAAACTGAAAACAGTTAGATGTAGATTAGACATTGGGAAGAGAATAGTGAAGAACTGGAACAGGTTTCCCAGGGAACTTGTGCGTGCTCCCTCCCTGGAGTTGTTCAAAACCAGTTGCAGGAGTCTGAGTAACCTAGTCTAGTGGTAGTATGCCTGTACAAAGCAGGGGGATTTGAAGTAGATGATTTTTAATTCTAATTCATTCCATGATTAGTATAGCACTTTAGAAACATTTGCCATCCTTAAAAAACATTTTTCACAAAAGCATTTAGTTCATTTTTTCAGTCACACATGTACCTCCTTAAAAATTCACAATCTCACTTACTAGACTAATTTATTCAAGGCAAGGTGCATTTTAGAGTGAGCTTGTTCAACAATGCCATTTTTCTCTCTCTCTTTTTTTCTCTGTGTGTCAAGACGAGGAGAGAAAAAAAGACCAGGAAATCACAATCTATGTTTTAATGAAAGGATGTGGCAGTAAATAAATAATAAGTAAAAATCCTTAAACTCTTGAGCATTTCACACAATAATTTGTCCCATATACTTTGACCTTTTTCTTAGAAACACCGTAGCGAGTCAGAAACAGCTAGTGAGATTCCAATATTTGTAATACTATTTTTATCCTGTGATCAGATAATTGCAAACTAGAGTATGTAAAAGCAGAGTACTTTGGCTTTCAAATGTTTCATTTAAGGTAGTGACAGGGTAAGTTTCTGCTTTCTTATCCATTTAGTAATCTCTAATTATTTTCATTTTTCTTTCCCAGATCAGATTAAAATTAACATCTCCAGTTAATAGCTTTGCAAACTTAACTGTGGCTATGAATCAATAATAGTAAATAATTATTTTCACATAAAATTATAAACTCCATTTTATCAAAGTTTTTTTTTGCTTACAAAGCAGTGCATTCAAAATTGTATTTTTATTGTACAAATTTAGACTTCCCTCCATCAGTTTAAACCTTCATTTTATGCATGCCTGTTACCTGGTTTGCAGTGGAGCAAAACCGTGGCCTGGATTTGGAACAATCTTAAAGGCTGAAATTGGCTTACTACTGAGTACAATATATCATGGAATTATACTGAAATATCTATTTGTATCTATGAGGTACCCTAGAGATTCCCAGCTTTCTTTACACATTGTGGACTGAGCATACACAATGAATTTTCATAGGACATATATACACTTACACTTTTTTTGAAGTATATTCTAATTGCTCTTTGACTTGGCTGCAAGACAAGGTCAAACCTGCAAGACAGGTTTTTAAAGATGTTAAAGTTCTAAGAGATAGATGACAGACATATCAATGTTAAACAAATCACTCAAATACGCTACTACCTCTAAAAGTATATCAGATTTCTTCAAAAGTCCTCAAAGTTATTTAAATTTTAAGCAAGCAACTGAGTCCCCTGAATGTCAATCCTTTGCTGGCCCTAGGTGCTTTACTGAATCAAATTTTTTCCTATTGCAGAAGCCATAGATTAATTAACACTTTAAATGACAATTATTTATGTGATGTCATTATAAAAAGCTAATGAAATCAAATCAGATAACATTAAAATACCAGCAGTGGTATTTCACTTCATATTTTAGCAAACAAAAAGAAAAACTGAGGGCCATTTTATGCTGTAAAGGAAAATTTAGACTATGATTTTCATGTGCTGACTCAAAGATTTTGGGCTGTTGGTAAGAATCTGGTGGTAATACTGCTTATTACAGTACATACACAAACATTCATATATCACAGTTAAAAATAAATAAATTATAATCAGTAAAAAATGTAATCACAGCATTCAGGGGAGACTTGGAATGTATTCTTCTGATTGCCAGACATGCAATTTGTAGAATACTAAGAATCTAAGTGGAGCCAGTTCTCACATTTAGTGGAAGAGATTTCACCCTCCTCATTCTGCCGCTCCTCTTTGAACAGCCTAAAGGCTTTTAGCATGTGCTATGTTGTTATTGGAAAAGTCATAAAAGCAGATCCAAGAAATAGCAATATTCAGCTTTTTTCCTCCATTCCTAAGGGATTGTTATGTTAATAGTTGGTGATCTGGGCAATTCACTCTAAGCTATTTTAAACTGTGTTTCTAGCATGCAACATTTGTCTAGATGTTTCGAAACATTTCTAAAGAAGAGATTCAAAAGCTCCTTTACGAGACAATCCTTTCCAGTGGTCTTGAGTGCATTGATGGTGGTCATCAATGTGGTAGACTGAGACATTATCTGCTAAATTTCCTCCACTCTAAATATCAAAGTATTAGCCTGGGGTACAGCGCTTGCTATTCTAGAAAAAACTCTACTGACCTCTGACACCTCTCATGTAGGTGAGTCAGCCAGCAGGCTTAGACACATTATGGCAGGATAAAAAATTCAGTGTCAGCTAACTAGTATCCAACAGCTATTAAGGTGGTACTGGAGGAGGAACAAAGGGCAGGAGCAGAAATAAAAAACAATTCAGTTAATGTAGAAATCTGTTTCCTTCCCACTGTCAATGTCATCTGGATATTGTTTTTCTGGCATGTCATGGAAAGAAAAGAAAGGGATCCCCATCAGCTTCCAAAAGTCAGCGGATCCTGTCCAAGTGTTCAAGGCAAATGTTGCTGAAACCTGTTTATTGGGGAAGCAGACAGCAATTGCTTGACTATTCTGTTAGCCCACTTTTCAGGGAAAAAAATCAAGTCAGATCCAGATCTCATCCAGCAAACTTTGACCGTCATGCTCCTGTGGGGCAACGCCACTTCCCCAGAAACACTGCTGGGGTAAAGATCCTGCTGGGGTTTTACTGTAAACATGAATTAGGGTAGTATTTTTCTTCTTGATATAGATTTGATTCTTGATTTTTCTTTACCCTTAGGAACTGAAATAATTAGTTTAGTCTTAACTCAGGTTTTGGGGTACTACATTGTGATGAAAATTGTCAGACCCAAGATCTGGTAAAAGGGCATACGTATTGCTTCATTTTACCACTGAGGTTTATTTCTACACTTGGTCTGAAAAAAGCAACTTTCTAATCAGATTGTCTTGACAGCCATTCTGTGACCAACCTGTTACACTTAATTTATGTTTCTTTCTCTTACATACTGGAAAACATACACAAATATGTTCTTTAGATAAACTTCAGTTTCTGGTGCCAGAAGAAGCTGAACTTCAGTTCAGCCAGAACTGCCAGAAGATAAACTTCAGTTTTTGGTGCTCCCTTATGAAACAGAAAATTTTGTATCTGCCTTCTTAAAGTCAACAAAGTGCTGCCTTAAGTCTTTTAAGCAGCAGATTTATTGAAAGTGACTTGTGCAATCAATATGTGAAATGGAGAAGCTCATTTCATCTTGTCCAATTTTTACATTACTCTTCATTTTCTCAGAGAACTACAAAGCTGAAACACTTCTCAGTAAAATGCTTCCTTAAAAAATGATCAGTTTTGTCTGCCTGTCATTGAGAAGGAATACATTTTCACTGCTTTAGTATCAGAATATGCATGCTTCCTTTTCTCTTAACTCACACTGGAACCCTAATGATCAAAGCAATTTCAGAAGGTGCTGTCTATTATGAGAACCATCTCATTGACATGTGAGGGATGAGTTCTTTGTTTCCACTAAGAGAGCAGCAATAATTTCCACATCTGTTTTCTCCACTTAATGTTGTGCCTTTTTCATGAAAAGCACAACAATTTTTGAAGGGGAAAATTTGAATTCCCCTTCAATTTTTGTTACTGTTATAGTTTTACAACTTTTGAAGGTATTTTTAAAAATAATTTCATATTTTGATGCCCCAGGACAATCACAATCCGCTTCTACTTTCATCTACTTTGATTAATTTGATTGTACACAATCCTGACTTCTAGAAGGAAACTCCACAAAATACATATTTTCCTCTGTGAAATGGATGCAGCACATTAGAAATAACAATAAAATATACTGCAAAAAAATATTTATTTAACATTTTATCAACTGGCTTGATACTATTCATCAAAACAAATGGAACTGCTCTTGGCTATTCTTCACATTTGTATTCTGTGTACAGCATTCAGTTCATTTGTATTTAGATGTGCTAAAGATAAGCAAGTCATTAATAAGTTTAGTTAGAGATATTTGCTGTCATACATAAGGCAGGCATACTCATGGATAACCTGAGGAACCTGGGCAATATTAAGTCTTGAGCATCCTAATTCTGAAGTGATGAAACTTACCTTCCTCAAGATGGCAGCTGAAGCAGGTAGGATGCTGAGTAAATACTATGTTAAACAACAGAGAGAAGAGGAAACACTGGAGACAGGACATCTGAATTTCTGCTCTTTGGGTTGGGATTGGGAGAGGGAGCAGATAGCCATCTCCAGCCCCTTGGGCTCTGCATCAGCTTTTTTCCCCCAGGAAAAATTATTATCCATCCATGGAATTTTTTTTTTCTGTAACCATTAGAGAGAGAATCTGTGCTATTACTCCCCTCTAGTGGCAATCTGAATAGTTTAATCCTTCCTGCCTTGCTGGGAACATGGTGAAGTGCATGTCAGGTTTTCTTACCAAGATTATCTTCAACGCCTCTTAAAAGAGCTCTGTCATATTCAAAATATTTTCAAGATTCATAAAGCTGCTGGTTATATCCACCATGGAATATTTTTCTCCATTAATGCCAAGGGTCTCTAAGATCTCTACAAATAAGTTTTTGCATGCCTTAGATGGCCATGTAGAGAAGACAATCTATTTTTATCCAGCAAAGGTCATGGCTACACAGTATTGCAACCCCTGTATTGCATCTTACTTGTTGTCTAAAAAACATGGTTTGTATTTTAAATTCCTTTTTGCATCTGGTGTTCTTGGCATCTCAAAAGGCTTAAAGTGCTACCCCGTGAAATGCAACAGAGATCTACAAATATAAATATTTTCACAGTAAGGAGCATGGGATTGTAATTTCAAAGGATATGCAATGGTAATACTAAGCAATAGAATGCATTTAAAGAAATTAGTGTCACTAAAAATGTATCTGTAAGAACAGAATTAGCCATGCAAATTTGTTGGCAGAAAAAGCGTTTCTCAATAGTTTTAAAATAAAGCCATTTTCCCCTCACCCTCTGGAGCTGTGCATTCAAAACACATAGTAAACACTCCAGATAATTTAGCAGCCACCTCAATCACCTCTTTTCTTCTCCTTTCCTATAATGAATTTACCTCACTGCAAAGTTAAGAACTGAAGGTAACAGAGCCAAAAGTAAGGCAATTCAGAAATTGTCTATCATTGTTTTCTACATTCATATTTAGATTTCTTATGATAATGACCAAGATGTCTACTCTTTTCACCATGTTCGCTTGACAGTACACAAACTGTCCAAATGCCAGAGTTAGGAGTCCTTGTGTGATCATTTCTCTAGCACTAATTTTGAATCTATTTTTTTCCAGTATTTCATTATCTGCTGCCCTTTTCCGTAGAGCACTCGACCTCATGGTATTTTATGTGAAGAAGGAAAAAAAGTAAAACTGTACAATTACCTCTACTCACTCACTTAACTTTAGCAGTAACCCTTTTTTTTCTCTTTAACAGTTTTAATGAGGCTCTCTTTTCTAAGAAATGATTCTGCAACTGCTGCTGTCTAAGCTACAACCATCCGTTATCTTCATTATCCTTAAAATGTTTGGCTCCAAAGTAAATAACAAATCAGAATATACATAAAGATATGATTTAGTAGCCATTAATTGCTATTTTGGGTTTTTTTAAGGTCAAATTCTAGTAGCATATTTTGAGGTTGGAGCTAAAACCCATGTGCTGTATTTCTCATCTCTTCGTATCTTTTCCTGAACAGATTACATGAGGATGATTTGAGGATTACTTTTTCTACCCATAGCTTACTTACCCTGAGTCAGTAGCAGTGTTACAGCAAATTATTTTTTTAAATCAGATGCTGTAACCTAGTAGATAGTTTCTACAATATCGAAAACACCAGTCTTTGGGCCAGTTCAGGTACAATTTGCATTTGCAGTGTATTTAAATAGAATAACATTATCTGTTTTGTTACTATTTTTCAACTGAGACACTGTTGGATGAAAAAAATATATTAATTATTTCTATTCAGGATAAGAATCTACTACTTTCTATTCTTGGTAAAGTTTCATTTTGTCCCTCAGGTAACAATTGTTGTGTTGTAAGCTAGATAAAAGGTCTAAAAAGAGTGTAGAGATGTTTGCCTAGAGTATAGAGATGAAATTTGTTAAATACCTACTGAAAACAAATATTGTGCCATCTACAAATGCTCTTCTAGGCTTGCACAAACTGAACCTAGATCTACATCACAGAAGACATAAAATCTTAATTTTTCATTGGTATTTACTCTTCATGAAATTCGGAAAGAAAACATAAATAATCCAAATTTTCGCAGGTGAGAAAATACCTTGTTAGCAACTGAAGGCTCTCTATTGCCTGTAAAAAGTGTCTAAGAATGTATATGAAGTATAAATTCATAATCATAACTAGATCTATCTATCTTTTCTAGGTATCTACATTTTATATATATATAGATATATGTATATATAATATATATAGCTATGAAATATATATATCTGTGTGTGTGTGAATATGTGTATATATATGTCTATAAAACATAGGATTTTTGAACACCTGTAAGCGTAGCTTTGCCTGTTTTTCCTATTCAAGGAAGAGACTTCTCCTCCTCTGCTAGGTTAGTGGCTATGTTGGCTGGCAAATGAAGAGGACAACAGAGTCCCACTCCTCCAAAATTAAAACTTTCTATCTCTAAATTTATTTTATGGCTTCCCCACACCCAGCTCTCAAAAAATACAGTACTACTACTTCTAGCACTACTAATAAAACAAATAAGCAAACAAGTAAAATAAAAATGTAGGGAGAAATAAGGCCTTTTCATATGTTTTTGAAATTGCACTAAAGATAATATTGCAAAACCCATTTGCTGTCTTTGACGTAGTAATCACAAAGCAGGTGTATCTACATGTCCTACCAACCAGAAATAGAAAAGAGGCAACCCAGTACCACAAGCTCTCAACACAGTTAAAGATGAGAAAATTAGAAGGGATATCTTACTCCTAAAATACTTCCAAAGCAAAATATACATAGGAGATGTTATTTCAACTCCTATATTTATGGTGATTGTGGTCAGCTGTGTGCTAGTTATCAGTGGCTTCCAATAAAAATCACTAAGTAATTGGATCCTTATAACAATTTAAATGGTAGCAAGCAAATCAAATTTCAGCCTGGGAAACAATAAACTAATGAGAATTTAGGACAATTAGGCACCTTTAGATTCTGAGACAAATTAATTTTGTTCTATACTACTTATGGGAATTTACTAAAATACTCCTTGATGGCTACAAGACAGTTTCTTTCCCATATTCTCATTTGTCTTCTGGATGCTTTTTTTGCTGCAGTTTTTAGTTCTTAAATACATTATCACAGAGGCAGTGCCACCACTGGTTCAGCTTTGGCCAGCAGTGGGTCTGTCTGAAGCTGGTACTGATTTAATCTAAATTCAAGGCAACCCCTGACATCTTCTATCAAAGTTGTTGACTCCCTGGCACCAGAACTGTGCAGGCAAACACAGTACAGAAGAAAACGAGAAACCTAAATATAGGAGTGAGTTTATGCAGGATTTGAAACGTTCATGAAAAAGTAGTTGTATTACTGTTTTATGTCATATTCAACTAAAAAAAAGGTCTTTTGGACAGAGGTAATTTAGGATGAGTTTTACATTCTTTTTTTTTTCACTTTTTTTTTTTTTTTAATGAAGAATCCTCTAGATAAGATAAACACCAGAATTAAATACCTACTGTCCTGGGGTGACTTTGTGATGCTGAATTATATCCCCATTCATCTGTTTAGCCCAGAAATATATACTGCATCTTTGAGACTGGTTCTGAGAGTGAAGAGGGAAGAGAGAAGTGTGCAGTTTGTTTTCAGACACTGCACTCATTCCTCCACAGTCTTGTTCCTGTGTTGTCTGCAGACAGTCAGACAGAGAGAGCTCTCCTTTGCTTTGTAGTTAGTTTTCTGCTAGCTAGGGCAGAGAAGTTCCCTGGACTGTGTGGGGTTTTTTTCTTTTTCCTTTTTTTAGAACTGTTCAACCTGCTCTAGACTAGGGACCCAGAGAAGCGCTGGAGGCTCACATCTGTAGCCCACTGGGGCCTGGCCTGGGCCATGGCATTTCCCAGAGCCAGAGGGACTGATAAGAGACTGAGTGAGCCAAGCTACAACCCACGGAGGGACTTGTCATCTCTTTTAGTGGTGAGAGGTTTTATTTTTTAATATTGTTCATTTTTGTGCTGGTAAGTGTTAAGTAAACTGGGTTTTTTTCCACTTTTCTCCAAGAAAATATTTCCCCAAACCAATTAAAGAAGAGGCCACTTAGATTTGTATTCTAGAAGGACCCCAGTTCAGAGGTTTCTTCCAAAATTTGCCCTAAACGAAGACACCTACATATTTTCACAAATGCTGATTACATCTACTTGGAAGGAACTAAGTTGGTAAAGAGGCTTAAAATAGACCTCTTTTTTCTAAAATTGAGAAATTAACTAAGAAAATTAATTGGACAAAGATAGCTGGTTTTTTTCAAATTGATAAATACATATCAGGAGCTTTGGGAAAGGTTGGGAGGAAAAAGACTGTAAGAGTTTTGCAAAAAGCTGTATGGCAAGTATAAAAGAGTAAATCATCAGTGTAGACCATGCTACGGGTGAAAGGGAAAAAACAAACCTCAAACAAACCCAGCTACAGAAAAATAGTTTGTGTGTACTAAGGGGAAACATACCTGAAGCATGAATAGCATGCTGCTTAAAAGGCTCTACCCTCTAAAAAAGACATGGCAGTGAAGACAACCCAGTGAAATGAGAATGATCAGAGGATCACAAAAAACCATGCAAGATTAAACAAATAGATTTGATCTTTCTTTAAAACTAAAGTGAAGATCAACTTTTAACTAAATCCCTTTTAAGGAAATCTGTTTCCTTAGCCAGATACTAACAAAAAATTATCTTTTAAGATCTTCTGCAATGCAAATTGGTCTTACACTAAGACAAGCCTAATTCCCATCTGCTGCTACTTTCTTCTGACTGAAAAAAGAAATAATTTTAATTGAAAAAGAAATTGCTCTGAAGAACTAACTGTGACAATTCCTTCACTTTTTAGGGTAAGTAAATGGTCCTTACAAGTACCAAGTGTCTCAAAGCATTGGGCTCTTACTCGAGTCCTCTTTGAGCACAGTTAAATGAAGAGCTTCCTTTTCTTTTAATTTCCAGTATATTTTTCTGTTTTCAGTTTGCTGGGAAGCTTTGATCTTTCTCCTGCACAGAGACTCCCGCCATGCCCAGGTTGTTAGATGGTAGGTCAGCGCCTCTGGGTCTCTGTACTAAGGTTATGCACAAATTCTAGCTGGTACAGATGGTATCTATGACCTTCTCCACTTCCAGCAATCATAAATTTATCAGGCTCCATACCCTTCAATTAAGAACAGGATTTTTTCACCAATAAAAGGCCTAATTTTGAAATTATTAACCAATTATTCTGGCTATTTTAGGATGAACCTCTGACTTCTAAACTGCTTCAACCAGTGCATTTTTTTCCCTCTGAGACAGTGAAGGTCACTAATCCAGAATGATGCATGAAACAGGCACACATGGAAGGTTTTCCAAGTTTACATATAGGAGGGTGGAAACAACTAAGAGATAGTCAGGAAAGAGCATCTAAGTCATTTATAGTTAACTACCTGCATGTCTTCTCTTCTGTTTCCTCCCCAAATTCCCTGCCACAAATAAGGATATGTAGTAATAGAGGAAAATGAGGGTCAGGTGTGACTATGGAGAGACTTTATTTCTTGTACAAAATTCTTGTGTAAATGTAGACACATCACTATATGGAATTCCCTTCATTTCTTGAGCATTGCAACAAATTCTAGGCACAGGAACTGTGATGAACTGGATTATAATCTCCACGTGTTTACTTTATGTGTTAACAGCACATAACATGTACTGTTATTAATCCTCCATTTAACAGCATGATTCAATGTACAAACTGCATGTGTAACAGGAATAAAGAACAGGCACTTTGGGAAACTGAATTCAAGCCAGTAGAAAAGAAAGGAAGGGAGCAATAAATTGTGCATTCCATTTATATTCCATGTATGTCACATCAAAAGTAAAGAAAAAAAATTATTAAATCTCATAATTTCCTTCTGCTGACAACATGCATTGTTGAAAAAATAATACTCTTCATTGTGTGATTACAGCCATTCACCTTACTTCTTCCACCTACTGCTGCATAACAGGAACAACAAACTAAACCTGCTGTGTGCATTTTATTTTTTCTGTAGTATTGACTATAAACTCAGTAAACTAAGTTTTTCTCAGGCATAAAATATGTCCTCATTATTGCGAAGAAACTGAGTAAAGTTGGAGTTGTTCCATGGTAACTGAGAGAAGAATTTAGTTTTCTGTCTTTTCAGTCCTTAAAAATAATATTCCAAGGGGGACAAAATTTATGACAATAGAATGGCAGTCATGACAGTCTGGCTGCTTTTCTGGTTGTTTGTTGTTCTGAGTCATTGCTCTGTAGACTCCTCAATTCCAGAGGGAAAAATAGAATATGTTTTATCGGTTTCTTTGTCTCTGCACCCTAACATTTCAAGACAAAGTCTAAAATGAATTTGAAAAATTTTCAAAATAGCTGAAACAGCTGATCTTCACTTTTAAGCACAGCATGTGTATGTATCATATTTGGTGAAATGAACAAGTAAAACCATTATTTTTTATCTTTAAAAATATTTATTGAAAGACATGAATATACCAAATTGTTTATCGAGAAGAATTCTAGAAATTGGAGATTGACACTCTGTAAGCAAAGAGTATCTGAGGCTAAAGTTATATTCTGTTTCCATAGTTCATTCAGCATTGGTTATTTGGTTATTATATTGGTTACTCAGGGTTATTTTCAATAGGAAAAGTTTCATAGTTAATTTTGCATAATAGTGCAAACATTCATCTCATTGGGGCAATATCCTCATTTCTGGAAACTGGTTAAGATGATTTCCCTACCTTTCTTAGGTCCTTTTGTGACATTTCAGGATGCGTTTAGTAAGGGAGAAGTTACTACACTGCTGGCTGAGATTAGATTAGGGGTCTGCACGAGAAGAGGTTTGGATAAAAGTTTGATCAGAAGAGGACTAAACATGACCAGCTTTTGTAGGAAAGGCCTATGTTGTCCATTCCTGATGTTGTTATATGAGAGTGTATCACTTCTTTCTGATTTATGATTTCTGTAGCCAAGCCACAGGGAGGTAACAGCTTCCAGTGCTAAAGAGTTCCATTTTGGGATATAGCATGTGGCTCACTAGCTTCATGATGGAAACTTAGACATTCTTCCCATAAAGGCTAAATATGTCCAGTGTGTCCACATCTCTATCACATTCTCCAAATTTCCCACTGTATTCATATGTTGTAACCTAGCTGTCCCCTAGAAAAAACCATGGGTGACCAGCACACATATTTGAGATTTGCAACAATCCTCTGCTGCTATGATTTTGGTCCATGGTAGGCAATGCTGTAGACTGTTTTTTGAGGACCGTATAGGTCAAACGCCATTCCCGCTACCATGTGTAAAAGACATCACGCTGATGTGGCTGGAGGAAGGATTTTAATGACGTTGCAACTGTAATAGATAATGCTGTTTGTGTATAGTGGGGGCAGATCAAACAATCTCCGCATCCCTTCCTCAGTTTAGTCTCAGAGATAACGACTTAGTCTTATGCAGCTACAGCCCTGGGCAAACTAACACACAAATCACATGACTGAACAGAAGATATTTGTGCTTAGAATGATGTTCACTGCCCTCACAGGGTATGCTCAGACATGTCATATGGATGGATGAATGGACATGTCAGAGGATATGGGAGAACTGATCAAATGAATCTATAAAAGACCAGACTGACATGCTAACAGCATTTTTTTAGGGACTGTAGCACCAAAGTTCTTGTTAAAGGTGCATGCTTGGCACACATTTCTCTAGAGCACTTGGGAAATGAGAGTTAGGCCACAATGAAAATCTAACTATGATTCAGGCAGGAGTTTCTGTTCATATTAAAAAAATACTCTGAGCACTTAAGATGACAGCCATATAAATTATTTACCTTCAGAAGTTAAGTTTTCAATCATCTCAATCATTATGATTGCTGAATTAGAAACTGTTTCCTGACAACTTCTTCCTTAATTTTAAGTGTAATTACCTGAGAACCCTAAGTAATCCAAAATAATTTGAGCAATTTTCTCCCTTATTTAAGGGAGTTAAAATCCCCCTTTAAGACAAAAGTATCTAAGCACACTAGGATATAAAGAGGGTCCATATTCTAGCCTTTTCTGTTCTGTACATGTCTCCATAACGAGAATCAAGTCTGACCAGGAGAAGACTTCCCTCTAGCCTAGTAATAAACTACTTGTTTAAAAAAAAAAAGAGCACTGTCTCTTTGTACTTTCAGACATCATTTTTAGTTGACTCAACAGCAATTTATCTTAAAATATGGTATGATGAATATTGTGGTGAACCTGCATGAAGACTGCTGAGATAATTCTGATAGGGTCATTTGTAGATTGTGGTCTAGTTTATGTATGAGTGCAAGACTGATGTTTTCTTTATCCAGGAGAGTAGCAGATCTAGACATGAGTGGAAATGCAGATCTAGGCCCACAGCCAAAATATGGCACCTTAGGTGCATGTGTCTTTTTATGAACTGCAGTTCATTTATGGATAAATCTTTGTTAATGAAATAATCCTAATAATTGCACCAGGTGTGTTTATATGATATAAGAAATTATCTTATACAAGGAAGTCCTAGCATTATATTTATCTTTGCTTATAGATAGTCTTATTTTATGAGTAATATACATTTGCATATCTGTCACAACACCGGACAGTACCACTCTGTTATCGAATTTTTCCTGCTTATGTATCTCACAGCTGGAGAAACTTTAATTAAAAACACATCTAAATTCTTGAAAATCAATTAAATCTGTGTGTCATGCATACATTTGAATTCTCTATTGGATCTTCGCAATATATAAAATATTTAACAAACTGAAAGACACTAAAGGAAGGTGAAAGAAGTGAATGGAGATGAGACATTCTATCTAGAGAGAAAACTGGAACTCAAGTCATGCTTTTCTCCAAATTCATAAGAAACAGTTAAACCCAGTATTATTTTCTTTTTTCTATTCAGGACAATGACATGACTGTACATATGACCAAAAGCAGAAAAGAATAATATTTTCTGATGGCTCTTCAGCTGACAGCACAGCACCTTCTACTTCATTACTGAGTGCGGCTGTGTTCCAAATAATGTGTGTTGCACACACTTTATTTCAATCCAAAAGCATATGAAGCTTAATTATTATTTACCACCAAAAACTAGCTAAGAAATGCTTAATGCACACAAGTGTGGAATACAATGGAAATCCCAATAGGCACATAAAATAAATCATGTTTTGGAAACAAAAACTGATTCGCTGATACTCACATAATAATCAGGGGAAATGATTGTTCAGAGAAAAAATAAGCAGACTTATGTTGTCCCTTTTTAATTATATTGATAGCACAATGGGTTGTATTTTGTAGCAGTCAAATAAAGTCTACTGAATAAAGTATTGGAAGCTTTCATAATAGAAATATAGAACAATAGAATATAACTTGCTAATTAACTATTTCCACTCAGAGGGCCATATTGAAATTTCATGTTTTCTATTACTTACTTTAGAGAGACTTTTTATATGTTTACGTATTTTAAAATTTTCTTTTATTTTTTATCCTTTTTTATTTCTTTCCTCTTTCTTCAAGAATTAAAGTATTATGTAATAGCAAGACCTGACAGTAAAATTTGAGTACTGTCCCCTAATTTTGTCAGTTTCTGCTGCAACAGAATGACCTAGTTTCCTTTAAAAAGATGTTGGTGGTAATTGTTTCAAGTAAAGCATCCTGCCAGCAGCAAATACACAGATATTTAACTGTTCTTAGTGTTTTGGTGACAAAATTAAATCCACACCTACTGTGTGAAGTTGAGTTTTCTAAGTATGCATGGCTGCTTTATACAGTGAAGCAGCAAAGATCAAAGCCCCAAAGATGACAAAATCTTAGAAATTTCATATACACCCCAAGCCACAGCTAAGAGAGTTCAACCACTGAGCATCTGGATGTAAAAAAAGGACTGATTTGCTCTTTAATACTAGAAATATTTAGATCATGAAGAATTATTTTAGCTGGTGAAAAAGTTGTCAATGCATTTCCAGCATCACTAGGCTTCCATATAGCTCAGACAGAACAAGAAGCATTCAAAACAGACATATAGACATGCAAAGTTGAAGGATGAAATAACATTTTGTTACTTTTTAGAAGAGGTTTGGATCTGCAACCAAAAATGCATAATATTCTCTTATAGACTTTTTATTTTAAATCAGGCTACTAGGTATGGGTGAAGAAGTGCTTTATTTGTTGCCCCCATTATGATCTTTCAGGAAAAAGGTTTTAATTTCACCTACCTTCTAGCTGAACATTGCATAATTTGCTGAAAATTAGTGAGATATGTCCTTGTCCATCATATGAATGGTATAATAGGAGTTTAAGATATATCAATGAGAAAGAAAAAGAGTTGGCATTTTTCTGTGAATAATTCTGTCCTTCACAGTTGTGATTACTCCTGTGCTTCTTTGCTTACTGTCCTTGTTCAGCCACTGCACATTTCTACTCTGTACTAGGTTCAATATGAGCTGCAACTGCTACATTATTTCTTCTATGCCAGAAACGTGTCACACGAGGACTGTCAAGAATGCAAAAATGTTTGCAGAAAATCTAAAACCTATATAATTTTAAGGAAAATTTTTGCAAGAATTTCTTTCGTTTCACTCTGAATTTCTTTATAAGTACAACATTTAGAAGTATGTCAATGATTTGATGCTTTCAGGGGAAGGTGCAGCACGTGATTTGCTTAGTAATACTAAAAATCAAGCCAATCATATATAAAAAATGGGACTCTAGATGTCAACCTGATGAGCTAAGAATTAGATTATTTATCAACTGTATCTGTATATGTGTTCAGGCTAGACTCTGTATCTTGATTTATTCAAAGGATTTTGTTCATGTATTTGAAGTGTTACGAAAAATGTGGGGCTTTTTATTCCAGGAATACAACAAAAGTCTGAGAAGTGTTGCCACAAGTGACAGTCAGCATAACACTCTTTTTTCCTTGTAATGGTTTTACAGAATCCAGGGTACCTTACACTAATTTTAGACACTTCAGAAGAGCTCAATTTAGTGAAGCTGAATGCTAAGCATTTAGAAAATGAATTTTGTTTATTTTAGTCAAGTCATCCAAAACTCAGATTCCCCAGGCATTTTTGAAAATGTGAGTACGCCTTGTTTCCATCAGCCTTTCCTCAGTATTCCTCTTCTGTGTTATTGTTACCATAGAGACTGGAGGAACAACAGTTTAAATACACAAAAATCACTGCTTTCTTGCCAAATGAAGTTCTATAATTTGATCATCCCCTTTTAAACTCTAAAGTTGAAGTCTTTCAAGCTTCTGCTTCATTCTTCCCTCTTCTTTCCCCATGTTTTTTCAACAGGAGGGACAAAAACATTCTTTCTACACTTTCTCTTCATGCAATGTTCATTGTCAGCTCTTTCAGCTCAAACCACAATTTTCAAACGAAACATCCTAAGCCACTTGACTAAGCAACAACAATAAGAAAGGATGGAAGGCTGGGACAAGAGGAAGGAGGGAAGGAAGGCAGAAAAGAGGGAAGGAGGGAGAGTGTTTCATTCAACTATGGGGAACTGTGAGAAGTTCTTTTAAAAATAGATGTCCTAGGATGAAATTAAATCAAATGAGACAATATTGTATCTGCGAAATATTTATTGTTAATGGAAACTAAAAAAAAGGAGTTGCCCTACTAGAGAGGACTAAAAAAGAAAGAAAATGGGGGAAAAAATGGAAAAGGGTGGGGAGGGAGAGAGACTGAGAAGAAGAGAGGGAGAGAGAGGGAAGGGAAGGGAAGGGAAGGGAAGGGAAGGGAAGGGAAGGGAAGGGAAGGGAAGGAGGAATAGGAAAAAGGGGAGAAAAATAGCTGAATGAGAGAAAGAAGAAAATGAGATATAGGTCTTGTAATTTTAAGGTCTTTTTCACAGTGTGAAAATCTCCAAATGAGACAAATAAAAACATAATCTCCTGACATACTAGTTAAATTGTTCACTTATGGAAAAAAAATTGTAGTTGCCATCCAAATATTCAGATTCAGAAGTTGGTCTGGCCTCCAAAAACAATGGTTGCTAGTTACCAGTACTATCTATTTTTTAAGTGGAGAAGTTGGCTTTATGTAGCCATTTTTCCTGCAGAAAAAAAAGTAAATTTAACTGTAATATTTTCTTTCTTTAGCCTGGAATATGTGTTGCCCATTCAAACCTACAGAAACATGACTTTGCAGAAGAAAAGCTGGTTTGTGAAATAATGGCTTGCAAAAAAACCCCAACCCATAAGGAGCTTCAGCAGTAAAATAAATCCACATAATACTGAAGAAGTGGGCTTGTAATGATATCTATGTTCCTCTTTCACATCACCTGTAAATAAAAATATTTTTCTATTTGTTGTCTTCTTACTTGCACTGTGTTTCCAATTCAACAATACATTATATTCTGCTCCAATTGTTTCCATTTACATGACAATAAAATAGCAACAAAATAGAATTATTATTATAAATCAACCCTTTGTGTCTCTGAAAACTTTTTCACATCACATTTTTCTGTAAGCAAAAGGTGTTGGCATGTTCTCACTTTACCTCCTTCACTGAAGACTTACACTATTGAGTGTTTCACCTCCCCTGCTTCTTGATGTATTGGGTGATTTCAATAACTTTCAGGTCTAACAGTTTAGTTTTGTTTCTTTCTGCACAGAAATCCTTGTCTAGGATTCTTGTCTAAGATGCTTTTCTTAGATCCTATGGATGTGGTGATCAATAATACATAGATAGTCTATTTCAGTTATTCACATCAGGGACTAAGAGGAATAACCATCATTAGTAAAGATAACAGCAAAGAGCCTAAGACTATATGACGGCCAAAACCAGTTCTGCTACCAGCTGGGGAAGTTATTACAGGAACTGCTTTCATCAACACCTCCATGAGCCTGTGTGAATTCTTTTTCTGCATGACATCCATATTTACAGTTCACAGGTTCTTATGTATGCCAGTGATTTTCATACAAACAACTAATCTGTGCAAAGTGCACAGCCAAAAACCGGGACAACAAGCAATGTATTTTGGATTCAAAGAGCTCATCATAGTGACAGCTGCACATGATTCTTCAGGTTCCCATTTCATTCCATTCTCCTCACAACACTAAAACAGAAACAGTTTGTTGCCCTCTATTATCCCCATCTTCCTCTTTTGTCCTACCTTCCACCCTTCACCTAATCGAGCCTTCTTATATCCCTGAGTGCACATACAGTTTCTTCATCCTAGTGATTTTTCCCATTTTCTCATGTAGCTGCTCTCTCACCCTATCTCACCTCCTGATCCATTCATCTCTTTCCCCGTTGTCAAGAAAGTTTTTTTATTTTCATCCAAAACCATATTGGTCAAATTGATTCAGGTCTGAAAAAACTGAAAAAGAACCAGATAGAATTATAATAATAGCAATGATAAAATTGTTTTTCTGTGCTTTTATAATCTTGCTCAGCAAGAAAGATAACGTTCAGCTCCAACTTCCAGCTGTGGTTTAAAAACAATAAATTAGTAGAGCATCTCCCTTGTTAGTACAATCATATTGTGAGCTAAATACACAAAATATCCCTATAAAGCTGAAATGTTAATTAAATACCTTCTACTCAGATAAAAGCCTACAGTAAGGGAAAAGCTGATTTGCATAAGTCATTTGCATTACATCATATGGTCTAGCCAGCCTGATCTTAGCAGAACACTTTGGTTTACAGGGTAAACACATAAGTCAAAAATATTTCTGGGCAGAAGGGGATCCTTAGTCTCAGAAGAAGAAGCATCATAATTTTTATCATTCACCTACGTACTGGGCTGTGCTGCTGAAATTAGCACAAAGACTTATTTACTGTACTTCCCTACAATAATAAGAGATAGAGTTATATGGCATATGTCTTGAGAATAAATGCTTCAATTATTTTATTCTGAGGAACAATGAGAATCACATTGATGATGTTCAGGCAACAAGAACAACATCATTATTTTACTCTTTAAATAATATTATTCTGTGATTCAGAAGTCTTTATACCTGTAAAATTTGCCTACTCACTTCAGGCATTTAACATCTGCCCTTAGACAGCAAACTGCTATTCACCTTCCTTAAATGTAAAGCCTTAAAAACAAAGACACAACCCATCTAAATGGATAGCTGCATTTATGGGCACTTTCTGTCAATGCTACTTTAAGAAAGACCAGTGAAGATATATTACACCAAGTCTTTATTACTCACCAAGAAAAATAAGATTTCTATTTTATATAAACATAAAGTGAAAGCTTCTTAAAAAAACCCAGAACACAAGAGATGTACGAGGCAGAGTTTACACAGATTTTTGTGGGCAGTGTCGCACAAAAATTGAGGACACTTTGAAACAAAAATATTATATTGAGTACCACTGGAACTCCCAAATACCTGTGAATATCCCTGTGGTTTAGCAAGAGCAAACCTACTCCTCTGGCCAGTGGAATACATTCCTACTAGGGAAATATGTGTTCAAAGGGTTAACAAGGCTCTACAAGAATTTCAACTTTCTCAATAGAGAGGAGGAACATGAAATCTCCATCTGTGGTTGGAAAAAATATATTGTTATTATGAAAATATGGATCATAAGTTGCACTTATAGTAATACATATGTGTAGAGTCATGCTATGACTAGACCCTTGGATTGCCCTTGTAAGATCTAATTTCTAAGCTGACCTTTATTATGCCTCAAGATCAAGAGACCTGTACTCCTGACAATCATAGGCATTGGCCCATAAAATATCCAAGTCAATGGCAGAAGTGGAAATCATCAGATAAAGTTGAATCTTTGAAATGGAGTGCAACGTTTAAAAATATAGTAGCATGGGTCTAGTTTGATAGAAGGTCAGGGACAGATGCTGATCATTCTCATGAAAAAAAAATCTCAGAAAGCTATGTTTATTACTTGACATAGCAATAAAACATGCCGGTTACTTTGCTTATGTAGTGCTTTTTCAATTATCATTACAGGCTGCTCTACCTCTTAAAACTCTCAGCTCACAGACACATTTAATTGTCAATATGTTAGCTTAGCTACAAAAGATATACAGAAACAATAGCTTACTGTGTTTCAGAAAGAATGACATTAAGATAGAAAATGGTTTGACAGACCTAAGATCTCCCTCTAATGACAACTGTTTAAAAAAATCATTCATGATTTCTTTTTTTTTAATAGAAAAAACAAAGGACCAAATATGGATATCATTATACTGAAAACGAGAGAAATATGTCATAACAAAATTAAGCTAGAACAGAGAAATAATGAATGTGAGAAATAATCAAACATAAGTGACTGGATTTATTTTTGTTGCCCAAAGGCCTACCTTAAAGGCTGAGCTGAGAAGACTAATGTCTGATTATCTGCTCCATCGAGAGCCTTGCAGTACAGGACTCTGCATTCATTGCTGCAAAGCTGGCCACTGGGAAACCTCATGATTAAATAGCTTTAGCCTGAGTCTGGTGTTATCAAAAGTAAGCAGAAAGAATAGCCTACTTTTTTTATCAGTTTTTGACTTCTTATTCTGTGATAATGTAGGAACAGAAGATAATCAGTAATAGACAAATTCCTTTGTAAGAGTTTGTCTCTGACAGTCCTATCAAGAGAAAGAGCCATTTTTTTCCTGTTGAGTCAATTTCTTCAATAAGATGAATTTGTTTTAGAAGAATGATATTTAAAGTACAAATGTTCATTGTTTTCCGGGGTAAGAAAGTTTGTGGGGTTTTTTCCATACCTCTTAGACTAATAAGGCTTGTTAGTCCATTGCTAGTTTCAAGTACAAGCAAATTTTAAAAAGTATTAATGACCTCCATTTTAGACCCTGAAAAAAATGCCAATATAGTTTCAATGTAGATTATACATTCAGTAAAAATTGCAAGAGATGTATACATCACAAGGATAATTTTACACCTGAAGAATCAGGAGACTGAAGGACAAGGACAGATTGAACTGTTAATTTTTTTTTTTTAACATTGAGAAATACTGACAGTACTTAGTATTTATTGATTCACTCATGTGTGTCCAATAACCAGAAATGTAATCTCCATGTCATATGATGGGTTATTTCACCCACATAGGGCAAATGGACCATATGTTTGACTTCAAAATTAATTCATTATCATATGAATTAATGCCAGGTTTAGTTTCTGAAAATAATATTCAGCAAGAGAGAAAAACATTGACATTGGACACCTATTTTACTGGAAAGTTAATAGCAGTCTTTGCCCAAATGGTAGGATGTTTAGATTTAATTCCAATTTAATTTTGAAGTTGAGGCAAGCATTGGAATAGTTCTAGTTGTCCTTAAGAGAGATTTTAACATATATCAGGATCGAATTTCCATTCTTTTGGAGGCAAAACACTGTGCTACTTGTATACTTGCAATCCCTTGCATGTGTTAGTAATTAGCATTAAACCTGAAGTTATGATAACTGTCTTAAACCCCTAAATTATGGAAAAACAAAATGTACTGTTGGAATACTTGTATTATATCCTGTGAGAATTCAAGTATTTCAGGCCAGCAAAGATGTGAAAATGTCAACAAGATCACTAGGTAATTTTCCTTGAGATCTGGGCTCAGAGTGGGGTTGCCTCAGACTTTAAGGACTTTACTTTTTTTATGAGTTTGGTCTATGAAGACAGAACAGAATTTACTCAAAGATGACTGAATCAAAGCTGAGGATAAGGCTGAACAATGGTGAGTGCCTGGAGCCAGAAGTTGATGAAACAGGAATTAATAGGCTTTGAATTTAATCATAATCCTGGTAGAACTCTAGTATTGATCTGCAAAAATGACACCTTTGATCTTTCATTACACTTTTCTGTTAGTCTAAGTAAGCACTCAATGAATTTCTTCAGAAAGCACAAACAATCTGGAACAAATCCCCAAACACGTTTCCCTTCTTTGCTGAACCTCCACGTCTTAACTAGTTAACACCTCAAATCATGCTCAGATGAGCCGCCTCAGTGGAGTAGCTACTGAAGAAACTTAAATGATATTGTGAGATGTAAAGCTGACTAGGAAGTAGGTACATTTTTTTTTTAATTAATAAAAGAGAAAGGAAATCCTCAGGAGAAGAAAATAGCGCATTACTAGTAGTGAATATGCCAAGATTGATCAGTTAGGATCCTCTGAGACAGAATGCATTCATGTATTGCTCTACATAAATGCACTTTCCCTACATATCTGACTAATGTCATTTGTAGCCTTTTAAGGGATCACACAGAATACTCATATTCTTAGTGTTTTAAGCAATTACTGATATTAAGCTGAGTGGCTGCCCTCTCAGCAGAGATAGTGCAATCAACAGTGTGAGCTGGTTACAGTTGGACAAATGCTTACAATTGACTCGGTCCACTGCTGCTTCCCTCTCCTCTGCTCAGAGTGATTGCTCTCTCTGATGTGATTTAAACTGACCTGTGTAATTCTGAAACAGACAGGTTGTGCTCATGTGGTTGATGCTGCGCACTAAGATAGGTGTGGAAATCAGGTAGAGCACCTCTGGAGATTTACAGGTGGTGGTTTCCTAAGCATTTTCAAGTCTACCACTGAAAAAACTATCTGACTAGAGAAGGAACCTCAACTCTTATGAAATCATTGAGTTTTGCAGCTGAGAGTAGCAAAGACTTATCTAGACATGCTATTTTGCAGCCACTTCAGTAATTAAAATATAAAGGTCCCCTCAGAGAACTAATCCAACCACGTGTAACTTTTACTTAAAACTACTAATTGAGATGAGACGGCAAAACTATTAAGTTAGAATTTAAAGCTGAAATCCAACTTTAATTATATATTAGTAACTGTAGATTAAAAATATGAAAATAATCTGATGTGTTCGGGCAGATGTTGAATTTTTTTTTTTTCACAACGTCTGTTGGAATGAAATAAGCCTCACAAAATTAAGCATAGACAAGACTTTTTATTCCTTCTTTGTCTTTTCTTACTTCTTTCAGTCTCTAATATTTCATAGTAGTTTCAGGAGCCATAGGATAATACAACACTTCATTATTCCTTCACACAGAAAGCACAGTGAAATACAAAGGTAAAAAGAATTATAGTTTTATATAGGGTCTTCTTCATTTTTTTTGAAAAGTTCACAGAAGTATTTTCAAATTATTTCAAATTATTTTAAGACAGCAATTTAAATTCTAAATCACCATTTTATTCAAGAAAAGCTGTGCAGACCCCTACCTATTCATGTGTGCATGAACTGTAAGGACAGTTCTTCTGGAAAGTTTGTTTCACTTGATGACTAACCTCGTGGTACATATTTGCAATGATACTGTATGCAATCTGGTATCATGTTTATGTACCAGCAGTAAGCTTGGCATCTGAGCTAAAATAAAAAATTCCTTTTTTGGCTATAGTTTAGCTATAACTGAGAGTAGATTGGTGTCCCCAGTAAGAGTTTGTCTATCATTCATCTGAAAAGAAAGCAGCATTTCTTTTTTTCTGCTGTTCCAGTAGGAACACCTGGTCCATTGTTTTGGCTTTGACTCCTTTAACTTTCAGAACTGAAGTTTGCTCAGTCACTGCCTTTGGCATTAGCACTGAATTTTCTTGGAGCTCACACCAACAGCAACTAGGAGGCGTGAGACGCCGCAGGATGTGAGGAATTTACTCATAACCCTTGAAGTAAGAAAATGTGACCAAAGTCACTTAATGGAATAGATAATTTGGGATGTTTGCAGTGCAGCTCCAATAGCACAACCAGTACTATTCAGGTGAGAGAATCAGAGAACACCGCTGAATGAACAGCTTTTGAGAAGGAGTAATTAGCAGGGAGAAAGATGAATGAGACATGTTCAGCCTCAGCTGCATTTCTCACACATCACTCTACTTTGTGTTCCTCTCTCTGCCACGGTCCAAAACTCATACCAATAGCATGGTCCAAATTTCCCTCTTAGTTACACCAGTGCTCCTGTGTTAGCTCCATCTGGCTTTCCCCATGCTAACTGAAGCTGTGTGACTAAGGGGAGAAAATGGACCTGTAGCTGGCTAGATCAGATTCTGACTTCCCACTGCTGCCAGCTGAACAGAGGGGGGAAAATAAAGAGAAAAGGCTAAAGTTTCATTGTTATCAAGGTTGCTTTCCCATTCTAGAATGACATAAATAGAAATTGCCATGGTTCTTATGTTGTCTTTTTGAAATGAGCAACGCTATTGCGGCTTTTGTGGTATTAGAGAGTGAGCGTGTATTTCTGTATCAATTTTCTTTGTTGCCACCCCTCTTACTTTTTTCCATTGTTTCTGCTCTTGACTCAGTTACTCAGAGACTCCAAAATCTCCTATCTTCTGCAAAGCTGAATGTACTGAAACAATATTTTCTTCTCTGGTGGACAGGAAAAGCAGACAGCAAAAGAGCAACTTAGGGCCCTGGGTTAACAGAGGGTATTAAATGATGCTGGAGACTGTGAAACAAAACTGAAATGAGCATGTGGAAAAGTGAGTTAACTGAGTGGGAAGAAATAAAAAGATGGTGAGGATCAGAAAGGCAGAAGGAGGTTTACTAAATAGGTCTGTGATTGTATAGTCTTCACATCTTATTTGTATACACATGCCATTGAAAACTCATGTTTTGAAAGGTAAATAAATGTTTGAATATAAATAATAATTAAAGAATGAACGAATGAATTTATGAGAAAGCAAAATAATTTGTAATCCAATCAGTTCTTTTTTAAATAGATGAAGAAAATTTGCAGCTCTTCACTGCTTACAGCCCACAAGATCTGTTTATATACACATATAGTACTGAAAATAGAGAAGAGATATGAAACTTGAAAATCAAGTAATCAATTCAGTGAATACAATTACTTAGGACTGAAAGATACAGAAAATGACAGTGTCATTTATTTTCCTTTTTGGTTTTTTTTTTTTTTTTTGCTATCAATTTACCTGTAGTTTACCAATACTTCACTTACCCAGTTCAGATGAGCCAAAATTTTAATTAAATTTCTATTAAAAATAATACTTTAGTATCAAAGAAATGTAATAATTTAATTCCTGAAAAATAATAATCCAGCTGCTCTGCATAGTATTACTGAGGATTTTACAGTGTGGTTCTGGAGTAGTGAATTCTTTATGTCAGCAAAATATCAACGTGGGGAAAAAGAAAAAAAGAGAGAGAAAGGGAGAGCACTCAGTGTTTGTTTTGTTTATTTGGTTGAGGTACTGTTTTTGCATGGCCTGGTTTTTGGTGACAGGGGGGTTGTGGGCAGGGGTGGGGGCTGCAGAGGTGGCTTTTGTGAGAAGCTGCTGGAAGCTTCCACCATGTCCAGCAGGGCCAATTCCTCATGGCTCTGAAGATGAACATCTTGCTGGCCCAGAGGTTGATAATGCCTCTGTGATGGCATATTTTAGAAGAAAAACAAAACAAAGCTGACAATGTTTTTCATCTAGCCAGAAAAGAGAAGGAGGTGAGAACATGTGAGGGAAAACAGCATGGAGACACCAGGGTCTGTGGAGAAGGAGTGGGAGGGAGTGCTCCAGGCACTGGAGCTGAGATTCCTCTGCAGGCTGTGATGAAACTCATTATCGCTTATACTTTCTCTGCACACAGATAAGCTTAAAAAAAGTGTGGCCAAGGCTTGTTCTGATTTTCAGATCACTTGCCACTCTTCTTGAAAATTATGTCTAGAGTATGTTCTGTGAGAAGAATAAGCTTGGAACATGAAGCACTGCCATCTGGAACCTACCAAAGGAGAATATGTAGCTACAGTTGTTACTTTTTGTTTACTAAGTTGGGCTAACTAAAACGATAAAAAGTAAATATATTTACTAAAAAGTAAAATATAAAAAGCTACCCAGTCTAATAAATGGGCCGATTTTTTTTGGTTGGTTGATTAATTTTGATTTGGGTGTTTCTTTCGCAGTTAAAGATGAAATTGAGTGAATTGCAGCTAATATTTTAATTATATACAGCCTAATAAGATGACAGCTAAAAACCTGAAAAAACTTGTTGATATAGAAAATATCTAATGGGAACTACTTCCATCTTTGATGTATGTGTCTTGGGAAATTCAAATAAGAAAAAAAACCTAAAACTAAAAAGCATTTATATAACACTTTTATTTTGTGGAAATAGAAGTGTTATGTAAAGCCCTTAAAGCATTATTGTGAACTGCACTGGCAATAACAGTCTAAATTAATTTATCTATATAAGTAAGCTATTTGTAATTTTTAGTTTGTTTTCCATCCACATTATATTCAATCCTATTATAGGCCTCTTTCTTTCTGGCACACCATTTATAATATTCTTACCTCCTAAAATATGCATATATGAGTGTTGCCATCCATTCTCTAAGCAGTTTATGATATTTTTACCATAAGAATCTATTTGTAAATTTCCTCCTCTAGTAGTCAAAATGCGTACAAAGGTTAACTTGTTAGAGAGTAAATGGATGCAGTTAAGAGCTTATAAAAATACCTTACAACAGCAAATGTGCTTATTTTGAAGTTTTTTCTTATCAGAAGTTTAAAGAAATTATATCCTGGATATAGCATGACTAGGCTTTAATTCTTTTTGAAATAAATGTGGAGTTTAACAACCACTTATATCATTATTGTGAATTCTATCTCATGTAAAAGGAGTGTTATGCATCTGTGCTGCATTTTATTTATTTTAAAATTACACCAAAAAATTTAATGACAGACAGTATAAATTTTATAGTTACTGGAAAAATGATTTAACAAATAAACAAAGTAAACTAAAAATATATGTTTTTAAATAATTGCAAAATCAAACATATGTGAGGAATGCAAGCAAAATAGTTGTTCTGGTTTACGGCAAATTTGGGAGGGAACCTCCAAAGGGGTTCCTCTAGAAAGCAAACTCAAGTGATCCCTCCCTCAGACGGTTCTAGAAAAGATTTCCTTGGAGAAAAGTGGAAAAAATTGTTTATTTAACAGGCAAAGCATTCACCAGCACACACACAAAAAAAGAACAATATTAAACAATAAAACCTCTCACCGCTCTGAAGAGATGACAAACTCAGAAAGTTCCCTTGGTGGGCTGTAGCTCGGCTCACTCAGTTTCTTATCAGCCACTCCAGCGCTGGAAATGCCACGGCCCAGGCCCAGCCCAGTGGGCCACAGGTAGCAGTTCCCGGTGCTCTTCTGGGTTTTCAGCCCAGAGCAGGAATGTGGAGGAGTGAGTGCAGTGCCTGAAAACAAACTGCACACTTCTCCTCTCCCCCACTTCACTCTCAGAACCAATCTTAAAGGTGCAAAACTTATTTCTGGGCTAAACAGACAAATGGGGATTACAAGCATCATAAAGTCACCCCAGACTTTTTCTTAAGTGTGTTCTTGTCAATCTGTTTGCAAATTCACAGAGGCACTAGACCAATTCAATTAAAATGAGAGATCTTGTCTGCAGTATGATGTAAATGTTGAGACTGATAAAGACATATTAGCGAGGAGTGAGTTATTCAACATGAATTTTTTAAAGGAGAAAGTAAAACTGAATCCAGTTACTGATTAATATTACAAAGGTACACTGTCCCTGTAGAGAAAGACATAAAAGAGAACTTTGTCAAATAAAAGTAATATAGCTTCTCTTCCAATAACTGGCAACTGATACTTTGCGAAGTTTATATAAGATGGGGAAAAAAAGTCAAGGATGATGGCTCATGCAACATCCTTCTTTCAACCCTATGTAGAATTGAAAAAGCAAGTCATAGTAAATCAAGGTCCGTGGGTCCTATGCTAGATATGAAAACACTTTTTGAAATTGAAAGTAATTGTCACAGAGTGAATGTTGTCCTGGTAAATAAATATTTAATAAAAACTTTTCTGAATGTTAAAATATATAGCTGCATTCATTAAAGCAGCAGTGGAAGAACACATATGTAACACCTAATTCCCTATCACATACAGAAAATTGTTAGGTGAAAAATGTAAGTTTCAGAGTTAATACTTTATGACTGTATCAACCCATATAAGTACCAACTACACAGAGTTTTGGGCATTTCTTATTCCATTGGAGAAGACAGATATTTCTTTTTATGGCTGCATTTTTCTTCTAATAAAAGTGCATAATCATGATGTTAATTTCATTTTTATCCATATCTTCAGAGCAATATCAACTTTTCTGTTTGTCTAGAATGCTATATTATAAAGTAATAATATTACTCTATCAGAACCCACTAGACAGACATATTTCTCAACATTCCTCTTTTAATTAACTTGCCTTATAAACAAAGGCTACTATATGAACACAGTTCATCCACAGTACGTACTTTCAGCTAGGAGGGAGATAATTATTGCTCACTGCAGAAATAATGTTATTCTACTTGCTCATGTAAAACAAACTTTAAATGTAATTTTCCAGAGATAATAATTACACACCAGAGTGCCATCTTAAGATACAGCAATTAGACAGAGGAACTTTTTATAAACGCAAAGGTCAGAGGTGAGAGATGATCACAAGTTCTTGCTCGTACAAACTTAAATTGGTTTAAGCTAAATGTAATGATCTAATAATCATGAAAATGGGGACTGTAAAAGCTATTGTGGTACACTTCCAAACAGAATCATGCAATCCATAAACATAAGAACAGTGTTACTTTCAGCTCCCATTCTCTCTTGCTATTGGGTATTTCTTCTTGTATATTGCAGGAAGAAACAGCACAAAGCAGCTTTAATCCCTGTTACAGGATAAAATTACCTTTTTAAATAAACTAGTGGCAGCTTTGGAACATTAAAATGTATTGTTTCAATTAAAAGAAATAACCTCAAAATAATCTTGAAACATTAAGAGAAAATTGCATTTTCAGTGCAAATGTTGTAATAGTTCTCAACGTATTTACTTCTGAACATTTAGCAATGTACAGAATGCAGCAGAAAAAGAAGTCAACAGTTGAGTAATTCTAAATTAGACACTAAAAATAAAGCTGTTCCTAAAGTTTCAAATATTCTTTTCAGTGCAATTCAATTAAGATCTCTTAAATCACTTGCTGAATTCTCTATTTTTCATTCTTTCCCCGCTACTTTTTCTTCCATAAATTTGTAGATTTCATGTGTTTTCTGCTTATTCAAATAAAGCATTTGACTGATGGACCTATGTTCATTGACAAACAGCTTAGATTTGAATGGACATACTGGAAAACAAATATAGACCAAAGGCAAAGACAAAAAAATAGTTATACTTCCTAGGAGAAAGTTGTGTACAAGTTTTCTTTCAATATATCAGACATGAAAGAATCAGACAAAATCTTTAGGAACTTTGTGTATGCTGTGTTATTACTCAAAAGGCAAATTCAGGGAAGCAAGTTTTTAAGATTAATTTCTTAAGAAAACTTAGCTAAAGAGAAAGTAATCATGGAAAACAGCATGTATTTTCTGCATAATTTAAGCAGTACTGTAACAGAACTACTGAGCTTAAGTTGCACCTTTTCAATAAATCCTTGGTATGTGCCAGAAAATTATTTCAGCAATAAATTAGGCAATAAATTAAGTAGGCACAATGTACCTAAAAAATAATTCCAACACATACACATCACTGTTCCTCTCTGCAACTTGCCATCCATGTCACACCAGATTTTACAGGGAGGAAGAAGAGCGAAGCCTTTCTTTGAATTTATCTGGCTGTTTTCTGGCTTCATCTGCTGTGACAAAATATGTCCTTATTTAATAGAAAACTTTCTCACTATGGGTAGCTGGGATCAACGCCAAGGGGCTGTGCCACCAAGCATGCAATGGCTTGCATGAGTATCAACAAACTGCTTCTGCCACATCAGGCGGCAGCTCACACAGCAAGGCACTGCTGTGTTTTCTGGTGCAGACACAGACTTTGTACGCTTTGTCTCACCTGCACACCCAATGAGGATGATTAATTACTTCATGGCATGGATCATAATCATAAATACATAAGCATGTGTTTTCAAAGTTTGCTGTACTGTATTCTCAGTTAAAATACAATACAATGTAACTTGACTGTCTAATTCCGAGTAAGTTAATTACTCTCATTTGAATTCAATCTTAAGATAATTTTTTTTTTTTAAGTTTTAATTCTGATGCCATATATGAAGCATTTAAAAACTCATAAAGAAGTTTGAATAGGGGAATCTGACTGTCTGTTTGCTTAGCTTTGGCAAAACATTTTTTTAGGAGCTGAAGTCCACCTTAATCTTCTATCTTTTAATGCCAGCACTTCTGAGGGGGCCTATTTTCTCATAGAACTCACTAATTTATTTGAGAATAACCCCTAAGGTTCAATAAAATAGTTCTCTATAATAAACACAGCAGAAAATATCTTCAAACTCACAGAAGTTATTCTGTTGATATGTGGAGATTATCTGTGGTTTGAAAGTGCTTTTTTGTGGGGGAGGGAGCAGTCTGCCTTTCCTCTGTAGGTGACAGTTGTTCCAAGCTGCATGTACGAACAAATTTAATAAGATGAATCAGCAAATCCAAATCCTTAGTATTACATCAAGTTGTCAGGTTTATGAGCTGCAGGGGAAGATGACTAATGTACTGCCCAAGACTATATAGATATATATGGATGATAGTTTTCATAAGATTTTATATCAGGACATAGGTTTTGCACAGACCTTTGTTC